>NC_084986.1:4673967-4763357 GCF_963691925.1 Scomber scombrus | reverse complement strand
ACTGATCTACTAACAAGTATTGCGTGTGTTAAAGTCTGAATCATGTCAGTGCTGTGAAATAGACACTGAAAAAGTTTAATTATCTTGATGAAATCCAGGTTGAATATGAAAGAAACTAAATTATTCAAAGTCTTTTGGCTCACTAAGATGTCGGAGTAGACGTTTTCATAAACACATTGCAAGGCTTATTGGTCTTTTCGGTGCCTCTGACCCTCAAATGACGTTTTTTCTTATCAAGACAAACCCTTAAAAGACCAAAACCAACAATAAATTCATTCACTTACAATTATCGTCTGTGATATATCTCATTCCTCTGTGTCGTAAAGTTTTGTTATTGTCCAAAACGCTATTAAAAACATTACGTGACATGTTCCTCCGTCACCATGAACACACACACGCTGAATTTTAATTAGACTCAACGCCACACACTCCACTCAAATGTGGATTCATCCGCCGCAGAAAATAGTCCCCAACAATTGTACTATTTCTTCCTGTTTGAGTGTCATTTACTAAAAAACTACAGTTGCCAGCTGTTTTAATAGACTTGTTAAAAATGAAATTTGTGAGCAAAAAATGGTCTTAGAGCTGAGAGCCGTAAATAGTCTGGAATAAACACAGTTGTTTTGTTCTTTTTTTGATGGGTTTGGTTGACAATAAGAAAAATATAAAATAGTGCCAACCTTCAATACCTCAGTGCATCAACTAGACTGAATACAAACATCATAAAAGTTAACCACTCAAGACTTTGACAGGAGAATTGCATGTTATGCCGAACACAGCATGTGGTTATTTTACAATGTCGACTAGGATCCTGGCAAAATTTAACGTGTTTTTATGGTTTTTTTAACCCAAAAACCTAAAAACAAGTTGTAGAATAAACAATTTTATTGATTTGAGAAAATCAAAGCAAACCCAACAGGAATGCTTCCTCTTAACCCTCCTGTTGTCCTCGAGTCAAGGAAGGAAGGGAGGAAGAAGGAAGGAAAGGAAGGAGAAAGGAAGGAATGAAGGAAAGGAGGAAGGAAGGGAGGAAGAAGGAAGGAAAGGAGGGAGGAAAGAAGGAATGAAGGAAAGGAGGAAGGAAGGGAGGAACAAGGAAGGAAGAGAGGGAGGGAGGAAGGGAGGAAGGGAGGGGGAAAGGAGGAAGAAGGAAGGAAAGGAGGAAGGAAGATGGAAGGAAAGGAGGGAGGAAGAATGAAGGGAGGAAGAAGGAAGGAAAGGAGGGAGGGAGGGAGGGAGGAAGAGAGGAAGGAAGGAGGGAGGAAAAAAGGAAAAGAGGAAGGAAGGAAGGAAGAAATGAAGGAAGGAGGCAAGGAAAGAAGGAGGGAAGGAGGAAGGAAGGAGAGAAGGAAGGAACAAAGGGGGATGGTGGCAGGAAAGAAGGAACAGTCAAAACAGACGGGGTCAATTTGACCCGGGAGGACGACACGAAGGTTAAACAAGATTACTGAGGACTTGTTCAACTTTTTCTTGTTTCCTTTTTTTAAAACTTTTATTATCATTGGTTACGAAACTTCCTCTCACCTTTTCTCTCCAAGAGGCCACGATCAACTGCAGCAGGTTTCTCTCCGTGGTGAAGCAAAGTGTAGCAGGAAGGCAAATCTTCGGCCTCTGGCTGCAGAGTTTTGAAGGTAACGACAGTCATTATTCACTTTCTGTCAATTGATCAAAACCCTTCCGATCAAAGCTTTTAAGACACGTCCAACATTTTATTGAGATCTACGTGTCTCGATGAACTCTGGAATGAAAACATTGAACAAATAAACAATTGGAGATATGCAAAAAAAAACAACACATTTTTGTTTAACACATTTTTTATCATCAAAGCAGCGACATTTTGCAGACATAACATCCGATCACACATTCTTTCAACAATGGAAATCAAATATTGTTGAGAAAAGTTCTTCCCAACACTTTTGAAGAAGTTCCCATGTATGTGTTTCATTTGAAGGTTGTTTTTAATTCACCAGTCGGTCCAGTTCATCCCAAACCAGTTTGATGACTGTGCTGCTTCCATGGTTACGAGCCTGTTATCCTCTTTTTTTCTTATAAGGTAGTTCTGACAGCCTCAGGGTTTGTTTTGGGTCAGTATCTGTAGGATGAACCTCTGACCAGCTGGGTACGGACCAGATGTTGCTCCGTGGCTCTGCAGGATGCTGCGGTCGCCCTTTTGGTCCAGTCTGCACGTCACTGTACAAGTATCCAACTCCAGACCAGCACACTTCCTCCTCGATGCTTTTATACAGACATTTAACTCATTTAGTAAGTAATGAGCTAAAGATAGACGCCAATGATAACATCATAAGATAGTGACGAACCACTGCAGTAATTCTGAACAGGGTATTTGTGTATATGTAGTATGAGCTATTGGATACATGGATACTATGGGGATGAATAAAGTCTATCTATCTATCTATCTATCTATCTAGCTAGCTATCTATCTATCTATCTATCTATCTATCTATCTATCTGTCTGTCTGTCTGTCTGTCTGTCTGTCTGTCTGTCTGTCTATCTATCTATCTATCTATCTATCTATCTATCTATCTATCTATCCATCCATCCATCCATCCACCCACCCACCCACCCACCCACCCATCCATCCATCCATCCATCCATCCACCCACCCACCCACCCACCCATCCATCCATCCATCCATCCACCGACCTACCTACCTACCTACCTACCTACCTATCTATCTATCTATCTATCTATCTATCTATCTATCTATCTATCTATCTATCTATCTATCTATCTATCTATCTATCTATGTGCTTTTCATTCTGAATATTTCAACCTATCTTCACCAAACTAGGAATTTACCATATATGGATGATCCCAAACAAAACTTAACTGTTTTTGGAGATGTCCCGTTGTTTTTCTGTAACTTGTTGCCAAATCTTTGTAGGCATGATCCAACACATCATTCAATTGCAAGTACATTTGGCAATGCAGAACAGACAGGGAGGCTAAACAAGCCTGTAGTATTCGATATAGTTTACACATTATCTTAGGGAAATGCACATTCCAGTTAAGATTCATGCATTTACTTTTAATCAAATGAGTATCTGATATGAGGAATCACTGAGCAGTACTATCAGTCTTATCTATACTGTGCCTGCAGCCCTTATTTTTTTATTAATGCTTTTCTATTTTTACTATCCACTTTGCTGCTGTAATGGTTTAAATTTCCCCTATCGTGGGCCCAATAAAGGATTACCTTATCTTATCTTTTCTGTTTTTATTACAGCCCAGGGTTTATCATATTACAGTGACCTGCTGTTTAGGGGAGGTTATACAGGGGCATGATGCAAACAGTGGCGAGACACAGCGATGGATGATCCTGCAGCTGCTACCAGCCAAAAGGAATCAGAAGAAGAAAGAGTGGAGCAGACAAGTTTAGTGTAAAGATTCTACTGCACTTCTCCAAATCTACATAAAACTTTAAATTTACATGCAACAAGCCTGCAATCAGGATTCCTACATATGATTGCATCACGGTGAAAACTGTACGCCGCATAGTAGTATGAACTTTGTTAAGAAATGTGTGGAATCAGTGAGAAGCAGCAGCATGGGGTTTTATTTTCCCCCAATCTGAAAAAGAAAATCCGACTTTCAAAGCGAAACTCTAATGAGGTTGTAAATACCCGCATCTGGCATCTGGTAAGCTCAAGGCATAACATTAGTTTAACTCTAACAGCCTCCAGTGAACACATTTTAAAAACAAACAAAAAAAAGAAGAAGAAGAAGAAGAAGAAGAAGAAGAAGAGGGAATTCTTATATTAGATATTCTAACAATGTGTTTGGTGACGGAGACGTAATTGAAAACATTTTACACGCCTCGATCATCTTGCTTTTATAAGCGCGCCAAAAAGGCTCTGCATGTCATGTCAGTCTGCGTTTGCATTTTTTAGCTATTCGGTCAGAAAATAACAAAGAGCTGGTGTTGACTTAGATGGTTTTACCCATTGGAAGATCTCAAATTTTAATAAACAGTCTTAGCTGATATGCACCTCATTAAAATGCTTTGCCACTGGATTCTCCACATTTTTTGCTTTTTTATTGCACACCTGTATCTGTGTTCAGAGACTCTGATCTGCAGGTATCTCTTTGTTTGACCTACTGTATCTAAAAACTATTAAACGTGCAAATTAGATGATGCAGGTAAAAGTTCTCAGTATGTTCATTTTGCATTAAAAGGCGTTAAAGACATCAGTCTGCGGATCCTGGATATTATGTCTACTAGTTATGTAACCAGAGTTGGGAATAACATGTAATGTGTTTCCACTTTTTGTGCTAACTAGTTGCTGGAATTTAGGCTTGTTAACTGTTACTTTTGTCTGGTGTGAAAATAGTAGACAGACAGAAGCGCACACAACACAAACACAACCACAACCACAACCAGCCTTCTTTAAAATGTTGTTGAAACTGGATTTAACTGAACTGATTTGGGATTGTTTACTGAGTAGATTGAACTCTGAGATTTTGGGGACGAGTTACACTTTTGAATAGATAGAATAGAATATCTTTTATGGTCATTGTACACAGGTGAAACAAGGACATCGGTTCGGGATCTCTTCCCGTGGTGCAATAATAAGTCAAAATAAATAAATATTACACATAAAAACAATAAAAAAACAATAAAATACTTCAAGAGCTATTTACACATACACACACATACACAGTCTATTGCACATGTTGCACTTATTGCATATGTTACATGAGGTAGATGTAGATACTGTTTGGTATACGAGGTATACAAGGTGCTGAGGTGCTGAGGGTGGGTGCTGAGGTGGGGGTGGGTGCTGAGGTGCTGAGGGTGGGTGGTGAGGTGCTGAGGGTGGGTGCTGAGGTGCTGAGGGTGGGGGTGGGTGCTGAGGTGCTGAGGGTGGGGGTGGGTGGTGGTTAATTGTTCAGGAGCCTGATAGCCCAGGGATAAAAAGTGTTTTCTAAAAGTAATAAATTGTTTACTTTACCTTGTAACTTAATTACTTTTAAAATGCAGTTATTACTTTTGGAGAGAAGTAACTAATTAATAATAATAATAATAATAATAATAATAATAATTAATAGCAGATTTTCAGTAACTTGCCAAACATTAGATGTAACTCAATACTATCTATGGGTTTATTTATTTATTATTATGCTTTATAATTCTCACACATATAGTTAAAGTGTCTATAGTGTTATGAATTAGTAATTAGTAATTAAATTAGGAGCTAGCAAGCATTGATTTAAGAAGTAGGGGTGGGATTCAATAAGTGTTGACTTCTTCCCACTCCCTTTCGGATGTGGTTGAAAGTGCATTGCATCATGTTTTCTGTTAGGTGTAAGTTCACTGTTTTCAGTGAGACCATTGTGCGTTCTTTTTTTTATATGTTGTTTTTGTTTTTGTCTTGTTTTTTCTTCTTTCACAAATTCGAAATAAAATAATCTAAAACAATATATATTAAAAAAAATCATATTGTTGTAATTAGATTGAATGAGCTGTGTGTCAGTGTGTGATGTGTTGGTTGTGGCTCGTAGTGATGAACTCACAGATAATTATCAGTGACTCTGTCTGCAGCTCTTCTCGGCTTTATGGAGCTTTATAGTTGAGTTTCAGCTCATTGTTTAGCTGTCCAGCTGCAACTTTACTGTGTTGGTTCATTCTCAGCGCTCTCAAAAGCTACTGAACACTACCTGCTAAGCACCAAATAGCAAACAGACACAGTTATCTGTAGACTAGCTGGTGAACATAGTGGAGCATTTAGCAGCTAAAGAGCCAGATATTTCCCTCGGGAGTTGGTTACAGAGTAAAAACAGAGATAAAAGAGAGTTAATACTGGACTTACATTCAGCAGGTGGACAGAAACATGACTCCAAATGAATGATAATGGTTTGTTGTAACTGCTGGATGTGGAAATAAGCAACTGTGTGCTAACAAGCTCATGATATCAGCTTTAAAGTTGATGATACGTCACATTTCTGCAGACCCCAAGTGGCCAAAAAAATCCTTTAATGCAGGATTAAGTTAACATTTCTAACTTTACATTTCAAACATGTGCACAAGTGAATCAATTGATCAATAAACTATGTCCAAATAAAAGCTGTGATGAATTTAACCGATGCCAGCAGTCAGCAACACTCACGTACATTGTGTCAGATTAATAGCCGGTCCGTTGGCTCGTCTCGTCTGATTTCATCGTGAGTCAGAAGGAACGAATCAAGTATTTTCTTTGGAGTTTGGGAAACAGTGATTGTTGTTGCACGTCTCTGTTTCACTGATTAAAAATAATACGTGTACTGTGTCACAAATATTAATATTCCACTTTAAGCTCGTTATTAAATCATGCATGAATCACTGAGGACACATAATTCATTCAGCTGTAACGGCACATTCAACCTATTATTATTTAGCCGGGCTTCTCCATCTCTCCTACCTCAGTTTTCCATAATGGAGTCATAGATTTGAGTTTCAGGAAAGTTTGTGATCTTCCATGAAATTTGCTGTTTGTTTCCCATCAACAGTTAGCGTTTGTTTCTCTTAACGTGACTAAAGTTGTTTTAACTCTAAAGTCCCCCCTCTGCTCCAAAGTGGGTTTTTCTTTTAGTTCCTTGACTTAGATGTTGATCTCGACATTTCCAAACCACTGGTGGTGGTGGCGGCTGATGACTTCGATCAATAAATCTCGGGCCAAATCACAACAATTCATCTTAAGGCTGAAACTGATCGGGCTGATGAAGTTGAAGTGTTGCATTGAGGAATCTGAAGACTGGGTGGTGGTGGGGAGGTGGTGGGTCGCGCAAAACAGCATCAAGAGAGCACCTGAGCAGAGAAGGAGAACGTTTAAAAAGACAGCTGCAATATGATTGGCTGACAATGAAGGTGTGTCACCGTGCTATTGGTTAGACTTGACCAGCTGATGTGAACAGCTGATGTGTGGATTGATGCTCCAGAAATAACAGCAAGGAAAATAAGAGCTTTGACAGATATCAGTATGAGCTGTGAGAAGGATCATAGAAGGATCATAGGATCATTCATAACTATACCTATAACAGTGTAAGATCAGAAAAAGCTTGTATTTTTGAAACAGTGATTTCCTGTTGATAGTGAACTTAGATCAGAAACATGTCTATCTGTTGTTTATAAGTGCTTTATAAGTTCCAATTATATATCTTGTTGTTCAGTCCTCATCCAGTATTTGCAGCAGTCCTGACACCCTCTTTCATATTGATCATACATATGAACTCATTTAAAGTCTATGAGGGTTCGATGCTCGAGGCTGATGGACATTACTCTCTTTAATTGTTGTGCTATTTGTCCGTCTTATGCCAGGACAGACTTGTGACCCTCAACAGGAATACAGAAGAAAATCATTTCAATGTTCTTCAACTGTTTCTAAGCTGCAGCACTGATGAACAGTTGTTGTGCTCTTACTTTGTTTCTTTAGGCAACACTCATCTCCAATCAACACGTGTTAGACTTGAACGTTGCTTTATCGTGCTGAGCTTTTATTAAACAGGGTAATTAAACGTCGAGAACAGTAAACGAAGTAGCAAACAAACAAACA
Organism: Scomber scombrus; assembly: GCF_963691925.1. Taxonomy (NCBI): domain Eukaryota; kingdom Metazoa; phylum Chordata; class Actinopteri; order Scombriformes; family Scombridae; genus Scomber; species Scomber scombrus. The sequence continues at coordinate 4,755,806 of NC_084986.1, read as the reverse complement.
AACAAAGTGGTATCCGTTGTGTTTTCAGTTGAGCTGCTGGCTTTGAATGAAAGATCCGCTGTGAGCTTTTTTATAGCACGCGAACAATGAATTCACTTTGTCAGATTCAAGCTGTTTAATCCAACGTGGAAACAATCCAGACCGAGTGTGAAAGGAGAGAAGCTTTTAAAATTCATAACCCTGCACTTTGTGAGCAACGTGTGTATTATTCAGTGCTGAATGTTGATGTAGATTATATAATCAGTCTCACAGTCTTCTCGAAAACAGAAAAACAAAAAGCTCTTTTATGCTTTGATTCATGAACACGCTGCTAGTGATCAGCAATGACACATGATTCAGTTTCCATCATGCAGGTGAAGAGCAACAGTTCATAAGTCCAACTAACCAATCACAGCTGGAGACATGATATTTTACAATTCACATGTGAAATATATGAAAATCACATGACACACATATAAAGTTACAACATGGGATTTCACACGTTGAATGTAAGACTTAAGAAAACAATAACTTACATACAGGCACATGTGCAGGGCTGTAACTAACAATCATTTTCATTATTGATGACCGTCTTGATTATCAAATGAAAAGTGAAAAATGTCCGTCTACATTTGCCAAAGTGACGTCTTCAAATGTCTTAATTTTGTCTGATCAACAGTCCAAAACTTACATTTAATCAGCTTACAATCACAAAAGAAGAAAAAGCAGCAAATTCTCACATCTTTAAAAATGACTCAAAAGGATGAATAAATAATCAAAATACAGACTCGCTGATGAGTTTTTCTGTTGATCAATTAATCAATTAACCCACAACTTGTTGGAGTTCTACACATTTGACTTGTGTTTAGTGTTTCACATGCGATAAATTCACATATTTGGTACATATGTGGGTTTTTTGGAGATTTCAAAAACAGTACAAACAGTAAGCATTTGGACATTTTGTTCTTCAGGCACAGTGGATTGAAATTAATGAATTGATGCTGCATCAAAGGCAAGGCAGCTTTATTTATATAGCGCATTTCATACACAATGGCAACTCAATGTGCTTTACATAAAATAAACATTTAACAGTAAGAATTGGAAATAAAAAAACATAAAAACATGCAATTGGCGAAATAAAAATGAAACCCAATAATAGTGAAAACATAGAAATTCAAATTTTTCCCCCCCCCGACCACACGGACAACCACCTAACACTATCTCTTCCATAGAACCTTATCATGTACTCTATCGGATGGCCCTCAGGCTTTCTGGACTTGTTTCCTGTATTTCCCATGATTTGTCCTATGTGCTATGTTTCATCTTTAATTTGAGAAGGTTTACATCAGTATAGAAAACACAATGTGGGCAATATAATACAAATAATGCCCAAAGTTTAGGGGCCAAACATAATTGGACACTTGGCTACTAAATATTTGTTGGGCAGCTGCGTGTCGTTACTTCTACACAAAGAGCTCACACGAGGCTCAAAGTTGATCGAGTTGCCGTTTAGATCGATGTGGGGATGTTGGTCAGTATGAGGAGTAAAGAGGTGATCATTCAAAGTGAAGAAGATAAAAATGAGGCTGGAAAAAAAGAAAAAAAATCTATCATAAAAGCAGGAAAACTACAAAATGACCAACAAGCCGGTCAACCGAGGAGCACAAGTCTTGTGAATGAGTGACATCTAATTTGCATGATTTAAAAAAAGATTAAGATTTTAAGATTAAGACTCATTTTATTATTACTTCAGGGGTAAATTGGTTTTGGTAGTTGGCAGCGTGTGTACAAACCTTGACATACACAGTAAAAGAAAACAATCCACAACATAGTCTGCACATGGCACACATGCTTTATTAAACACATAAAAACACCCAGCAGTGCTCATGAAGAAACAAAGCTTCAGTGTTAGAGAAAACATAATAATACACACACACATACATAAATATGATAAGTTCATCTGTGCAGCTTTGACTACTGCTGTGAGTATTAGGAGTTAGTATATACAAGACATTCACACCTGTCCCCCTTGTGCTGCATGTGTGTTATAGAGAGCTACGGATGGTGGGGTAAAGGACAAATGGTGGGGTAAAAAGACATGGGAGGCATGATGGGAGGGGCTGATGCTCATTGGACAAGGGGTGCTGTGGGTGAGGTAGGGAGGTTTTCAGTTTTGGGGTTTTGTAGATGTCACTAAGGCTGTGTTACTTAGTGCAATTCATTTTTCAGGTGATACAATTTTGATGAGCAATATCTACTGGGCAGCCTTAGCGTTACCATGCCAACAGAGGATGCAGAATGGAGGCTAAAGCTTTCATTAAAATATATCGCCGTTGTTGGATTTTCTTATATCCTGACATATTTGTACTTTTCGACTCTGCCTGAATTAGTTGAGCATTTAAGACTGTTGGTTATGCTGGTGAGCATTTTCTTTTCAAATAAATAAACATTTCTTTTGTTTTATTAAGTGTGGAGGATTAGAGTCACTGCACCATTGCATAAACTCCTCCAGAATGAAACCATGTCCTGTTTCTCTGTCAATTAAGGCGTGAGTAAAGCTGTATCATCAGCACACGTTATTATATATTATATAAATATATAAATATATATAAAATAAATCAAAGTGGAGACAGAATGCAGCTTTGAGGAGAGTATGTAAAAATGAACCCTTAAACAGGCAACGTGCACCAGGAGATACAGACTCTTTAACACACTGCTAGGAGCATGGTTGGTTAAGATGGTTGTTCAATTGTATGTGCCTTGAATTGGTAGAATTGAAGCTTGTGGTCGGTCTATACTTTGATAGAAATGATATAACTCAGTTTAGAAACTAGTATGTGAATGATCAGAGAAAGCAAGAATGTATCACTTCTCTTTATCAAATAAAGCATTCAGTTGTTTACCATTATGACCATTTTTATACCTTAATAGGGCAACGTATCTCGGAGGAGATACAACTCATAAATATCCAAAATATTTCAAATATATATTTATGGAAAAGTTTTACTTAGGTGCAAATGAGACGGCCAAGTGTTTCTGCTAGGATAGATACTGTATATTTATTGTAGAAAACTGACAAATATCCTTGCATGGCACTTGGATATGTCCAGATATTTGCAAATTCAACAAGGTTAGAAGTACACATAAGGGTTTAATAAGTGCTGTGATAGTCGTCATATGGGGACTGAGCGCAGGTCAAGGGATTTTTGGAAGATCAGAGAAGATCCTTTGTACATCCTGCTGTAAGATAAAGGATTTATCACCTGTTAAGTCATCTTTGCATACTTGAACTAGGGATGTTGTGGTGCGATTAGTTTCAAATCTTGCAAAAAAAAGTTGTTAAAATCGTTAGCCAGGGAGTAGCTGTCTTTCCGCTGCATGCGAGTGCCCCGCTGTGCTTTATGAGCTCAGAGTCATTCTTTTAATTCCTTTCCGCACCACTCCGGAGTTCCCTGCAGCAAAAGTACTCTCCACCTCTTCCTTGAACTGTTTATTTCATCAACTTTGATCCGTCTTTTAATGTCTTTTTAAATGCTCTTCGGTGCATTCCTTCTTGAAAATATTTGTCTCTTTTAGTCGAGGAGGTTCCTCAGTTCTTTGGACACCCACGGTCGGTTGTTAGGGAAATAATCTAATGTATAACGGTGTCAAAACAGAAGTTATGTAACATGAAACAACCTCAAACAGTTTATTTAAACCATCTGAGGTGGACTGCAAAACATCCAATGAAGCGCAGTCAGAACATCCTTGTAATTTAGGGTATTTTCACATAAGGACCTTTTAATCCAAACTCTTGGTGTAGTTAAGTTGGGCAGGTGTGAAGACAGTAATCGCACTCAGGTGTGGACCAAAACAAGAACACTGAGATCCTTTTAGAGTAGGTGGTCTGTGTCCTCTGCCAAATGATCTTGAGTGGTTAGTTTGTGGTGTGAACATGATCTGACTACAAGGTGTACTTCAAACTGCTCCCATAGCCAGGTGAGCTTTGTATAATGTGATGCGGATGAATCGAGGTCAGACCTGGACTAGCCTAACAGTCCGCTGTATAGGCCGGTGGATGTGTGTCTACATTCTGGTTCCCACCAAAGCAAACAAACTGTAGGATTGAAAACGTCTTTAATGGTGCTATCCTCGCCCCCAGACTTTGACAGTTCTGTGTTCAGGTTTTTCCTCGCTCTTATTCCACCTCGATGTCCTCATTGTCAGTTTTCTTGGTGCCAGTATTCCAATATTAACCAATTGGTAATGGTGTTCAACAAGTTAGGAGTGAACTTCTTGATGTTATTACTCTGTTATTTGCACAGAAGCAGAAACTCCCCGCTGTCTGAATCACACTGCCTGCAGCATTTATAGATAGTTGTCCATAAGCACCAAGAAACAGCACAGTTAGGACCTGCATAACAAGACCGTGAGTACAAATTGTCCCATCGTTTACGCAATGTCGTAAATTTAAGGAGGAGAACCACTTAACGACGGACATTAACAGGCACACACACACACACCACTCTGTGCCACTCTACAGTCGCAGCAGAGCCACACCAGCTAAAGGAGGTAATGGAAACACTTGTCTTGTTTCCATTACCTCCTCAGCCCACAAGGCAGCACGGTCAGCCGGTCACAAATGAGAGTATCGAAAGGTACATCCGACCAAAGCCATGTGCACATTTTAAAACCTCAACAACAAGTTCCTCGTCAGCTCGAAGGGCAAGTGACTGCACAGCAAGTGGACTCCGGGATGTAAGCAGTCACAATCAAGAGAAGACTTCATGACAAGAACCTCAGAGGATGCAAGCCTCAAAAACAGGAAGACCAGTTTGCAGCTCACAAAGCACATACACAAAGAAGCTTGTAGAGATCTGGACTGATGAAACACAATTCAAACCCTATCGGAATGATGGAAAGATGAAAATGTGGAGTAGAAAAACAAAGGACCAGCTCATGGTACAGTATTGTTTTTACACTGATGCAAGATGAACAGATCTTCACATCACCACCAGCTTTAGTTGTGAAAATCTGAACCAAATGATGATATAATAGGCAACATCTTATGTTTTTATTCATGCCCGCCGCAGCTGTGAAAAGATGGCAATCATCTGTGTTGATAAAGACATCGCTTAGCAAGAAAAAAAAGAAGGCTAACAACGTGTAAACACATGTACGCAATGCAAGGTGCACGAAGATAGACAGCACCGAAAGAATGCACATTTGATGTTTCATATTAATTCTTAACTCGCATTGTTCTTTTTCGCTTCTCTTTTTCTAAATTTCAGAAACATAACAGATGAAATTCAATGACTCTCTCGTGCCTTTGTCTGTGTTATTTGGTCGGGACATGTCAGACGCTCTTCTTGTTTCTATTATCTCCTTCAGAACCCGCGAGGTAGCACAGCGGGGCCACTCATACCAGCAGGGTCCCACTGAGAGTGTCAAAAGTTACAACTGACAAAAGCCATGTGCGCTTTTAAAAAAAACCTCAACTAAAGTCAGCCTCGGTTCAAAGTGTGAGTCGTTCCTGCGAGTGGGAACACACAACAGTGAGGATTCTGCGGTGAATCAAAGCGATAAATAAACACAAACTTGCAGACACATCCAAGATGCTCTAAAACCATCAAGCCAACATGATAATTTCCATTCTTCTGAACATTAGTTTTATTTTACATGGTTATATTTGACTGTTTTATAGTGCACATGACAGCATTTTGAAGCTATGCAGGGTTAGGGTTACGATTTTATGGCCACGTCCCCCAACCTTAAGAAAAACAAAAATATTATGGCTTTTTTTTGTTGTTACTATATTTATTCAACAGCATGGTCTTTAAATCTGAGGGTAAGATATTTGACAGGGTTACTGCACAAAAAAAAAGTGAGAGCGAGAGCAGTCATCTGAGAGCAGACTTTGTGGTCCAAAATCTTTATCGTCAGACTGTAATGTACCAATTTGAGGTTGTTAGATTGTGCGATTAATGTGTGATGAATCATAGTGCTACTATATCACTCATCTGTGCTGTTTTATGGTTTAAAAAAAAAAAATGTGTGTGCTGGTATTGTTTTCACCTAAAATGTATTCCAAAACAGCAACAGCTTAAAATGGCATAGTGCAAAGATGCGTTAAATGAGCCATAAAAAAATCATTTTTTATCTTGCATGTGCGTGCATTTGAGTCTCAGATGCAAAATAAGACCACCCAGTCAGTTTGAACTCTAAGAATATGTGTGATTCAATATTCAGATGTGATGCCCCTTCTTACATCTCTTAATTCAAATTTTAACCACCTTTAACCTGCATCTGTGTGCTGGTTATCTGCAGCTCTTCATCAAATATCATCATCATCATCATCACAGTGGCTCTCTCTGCTTGTACTATTCCTGCCTTTTATTATTTTAACTGATCTGCTGAACAAGAGCTCCACACATCTCTATATATTGTTGTTTTATTGAAGTTTTATTGCTATAAAAGTTCTGCTAATTCTTTGAGGAACACGTTTAATTTACTGTAAATTCGTCACAATATCAATTTTCTGCTCTTTAGTCTTATAATTTGCTTTTAATTTGAAGCAGTAAAACAGGAAGTGTTAGGTTTGCATCGGCGGTAACTTCCGGCAAAGCAAAGCCAATCATAACAGAGAGGGCTGATTAAGAGGCGGGCCTTAAAGAGACAGGAGGTGAGACTGCCTGTTAAGAGACAGAGGCTGAACAGAGGGGGCTGCATAAAGAGCCAGTATAAGATAAATAAGGAGTTTTTTTTACTTTAAAGCATGCAAAACTAATCTAGCGGGGTCCCAGGATATAAATATAGAGAGCTGGAAATGTGCACAGTACTTAGTTTGGACCTTAGTTTCCCTCCAAAAAACTAAGAGATTAATGACACATCACTAAGTGCTAGTGCTAAGTGGGATGAAGTTTGACGGTTGTTTTGTTGTTCCTCTGTTGTCAGTACCTTCAGTAATAACTCATTCCCACTGTAGTGGATAGGGGGCCTCTTTTCGTTGCCCTGTTTCTAGTTTTTCAGTACATCTGTCTGGCACATGAACAGCTGCTGGTTCAGAGAGACGATCCTCTTGAGACTTACAGGACGGAGGTCTGTTCAAACAAACAGTAACCTGTGACTCACATCGCAGTCTGTTTAAGTGTCACTCTGAACTGTCATCCACCAAAATACAGCTCCTAATGGAAACCTGAGAGTCATACGTTGACTGATGCAGGTGTAAAGCAGGCATAATATCAATATTATTGGATGTATGAGCCGTCGGTGTTATCAATATTATTACACAGATTGTACATGAGCCTTTCTTACATGATACACATAATCAAAATTGCAAAGAAAAGATTGTTAACAACAGCTTTTTTTATACTTTTTTCATTGAAAAGTTGACATTTTTTTGTGAAACACAGTCTCTAAAACCATATATAGGTTATAAAAATATTATTAAAGAATTGAAAACTCTTGTGTGGAGACGGCAGGCAAGTTGAGGCAGGTTTATATTTAAATCAACCCCGAGGCATTATGATTAAAATCACCCTCCGTCACTGACTGATGTCTTTTCTGACTCAATTATTTTCTATCTTGAAGGCAAAACAGGGTTTTTCTGGCTACAGTTGTGTAACATCTGTTCACAAAATACTTTCAGAGTCTTTTGTCCATTGTTGAGTTTTCTGTTGTTTTTTTTGTTTTTTTCTTTTAAATTTTCTACTGATCATTTTCATGGAACAATGTTTTTTTTTTTTCTTCTTCTTCTTCTTCCGAACACAGATTTATAGTGTTTTGGAATAAAATCTGTCAGTGAACACCTGCCACATTTGTTCTTCTTTATCTCGAGCGTGTGTTAACAGACGATCATCACAAGGGTTGTTGCAATGTAACAACTCTTTTAAACTTTTTTTTACCCCCATTTTTTTTTTTTTAAATCTCAGGTTGGTGATTAATAGTTACTGACTCACAGGTGTCGTCTGATGTAAAGAGCCCATAAGGTGTCCTCTCCTTTACCCCCCCCCCCCCCCCCCCCCCCCCCCAACGATGTTTTTCACACATCTGTGGAGATAAAAGGCAGCGGGAGAGCTTGACGACTCGGGGAGCAGCATTACAGAGTTCATCATTCCTCACTTTACCCTCATTTAGTCGGTTGTGTGTCTAATAGTATAAGTGATGACAGCTGACGTCCAAACAACTCTTTCATGGTGATGCCCTTTGGGGAGCGGCTGCCTGGTGCACAGCTGCAGACACCCAGAGAACAGAGACGACATGAGGAAGAGGAGGAGGAGGAGGAGGAGGGGGGGGGGGGGGGGTGCGGAGTGGGGTACAGGCTGCCGAGCCTCCATCTTAAAGCAATAATTCACTTTACTTTGACTCTGTCATCTTTTAAAATCTTTTCTTCTTGTGCGGAGAAGTGAATACGTCATTTTTTTTTACCATCTGCATTCCTGCTTTTAGGCTACATTACAGACTGCTTTTTGCTACACTGGCTCAGTTAATGTGACCTTTTTATCTCATATATTTAGAACTACAGAGCCTTTATAGTATGTAGATTTATTACCATATGGACAGAGGTATTTTCTTAACCTCATACAGGTACAATCATCACCCTTTAAATAATACTATATAATAGATGCTGTGAGTTAAAGGTGATTCCAAGTCCAGTGTGCTCGCTTTATGATCAAAAATCAGCACATGGTGTGTATTTGCATGTTTTTTCATGTATTGATGTTAAATATTTTTGTCAAGTACTCATGATATATTATTAGGATTCATACATCATGTCTACCGAGCATTGTGCTGTTGGTCAATGATGGCTCACTTCTTAATCCTTCATGATATTTAAAAGGCTACAAAGAGTCTACAGCCTTGGTGCTTCATATCACAACTTCTTAACTTAGATACTATACTATAATATACTATACTATACTATACTTTACTATACTTATCTCTCAACGCCATCTTGAAAATTTCAGGTGCATGCCGGGAAAAATAAAAACACAGATTCTACTTATATGGGCATCAGGAGGAGCATGAGGCGCCCTCCTGAACCTGTGAACCAATCAACCTGTCAATCACGACGTAGCCACGCCCCAATGCATACCCTGCTCAATCGTCAAATATAAAATCAGGGAGGCCAAAATGTCCCAAATGAACATCATACTGCATTGAAGAAGGCTTTAAACTAGCGATTGAGACCATAAACACATTTTGAAAACGTTTACTGAGGTTAGAAATCAAGTGAGAAGTTGGTGAATTCTCCATTGACTTGTATAGAGACGGAAGTCCTTTTGACACCTAAACGGTCGCCCCCTGGTGGCCTTTTGATAGAATGCAGTTTTAAGTTACTTCCGCGTTGGCCTCATTTCAGAGGACCGGAACTCCCCGCCTGGTTCCAACACATGCTTAGTGGTGTCTGCCTTACACAGAACTACTCTCTGGAGACTGGAAATATGATCTCTGTTATTAGTCTTTGAAGCCGTTTCTTAACAAACTAACATGACTAAACTCATCTTAATGAAGGAACATGTGAACCAGAGCAGTGATGTGACTCACTTATGTGTCTTTAATAGTTTTTAGACAACAATAAAGTTCTACAGCACAGAGGAATAAGATATATCAGGCTTTAGATACACACACAATACTTGTAAGTAGTTGCCAGCCACATCTTTAAGCACAGTGAACTAAATGCTAACATGCTCATTGTTGCTATGGTAACATGCTGATGTTTAGCAGGTATAATCTTTACCATGTTCACCGTTTTAGTTTAGTGAGTTTGCATGTTAATACAAGGTCGCCCATAAAGTTGGAATAATTTAGTTTTCAGACACATTCATCTTTTTATTTTCTATTTATTCACATCAGTAATCACCTTTGACCAGGTGCAATGAGATTAATGAATACAATTTTGAGAATATATACACTTTATCTATCAAGAATAAATCACATTTTCAAAATCATTTCATGGAAAAGGGTAAAAAAAATACCTTATTCCAATTTTATGGGCGACCGTGTATTTGCTAATTAGCACTAAAAACAAATTACAGCAGAAGCTGATGGGAATTAGTTTAGCAAAATAAGTAGACTGTACTCCGTATTCCATAGTGACTTAATTTTATTCTTTCTTTTTTATATTTATTTTTTTATTTTATTAATCTTTTATTAGCTATTTATTTTTATTTATACTTTTTAAAAAATTTTTTTTTATCTTTCTCAAGTTTCCTCTTGTAGATTCTCAAGAGTTATGATAGCGTTTTCTGAGTTCCTATTTTTAATGATTTATTTTTGTTTGTTTGTTTGTTTGTTCTGAATATGTAAAGCACTTATTGTCACATTGCGATGTATGAAAAGTGCTATAAAAATAAAGTTTGACTGATTGATTGATTGACTGTAGGTCAACTTAACACCAGGCTTAAAACAGTGTTTCACAGCTGTGTCTGAAGTGTCCTGGTAGCTCGTTAAGATGAAAACCACAAAACTGCAACATCCATGATTCAGTTCAGGCTGCAGACGTTTGTTGCACGTCTCTCTTCTCATGTTTCTCATCTCTCTGCACCTTTACTTATCAAATAAAGGCCAAAAAGAGAGTAAAAGCCAACCATCAGACTCCAAGCATGCTCTGTTGCACCTGTAACCCCACCTGGTGTGATGTCATGCCAGTGATGTCACAGAATGATGTCACTACAGCAAGGTGAGAAGTAGAACTACTGCAGGTCAGCAAACACAAGATTTAAAGAGGCTGTTAAGTTGATCCCCCAAAGTGATTACACATTACATCCTGAAGGGAACATGGATGTCTGTACCAACATTTATGACAATCGACTCCCGATGATGGATAAAAAATAGCTGTTGAGACATTTTTCTCTGAAAACCACAAATGTGAACCTCATGGTGGCGCTTAATAAAAAGTCAGGGGATTCATTGTCTGGGCAACACAAATATCTGTACCAAATTTCATGGTTCATTTTTGCTCCCAGGGCTCCTAGTGGGTTAATCTAGCCTTGACGGTAAAGCCAGAAAATAGATTTATTTTAAAAAATGCACAAAAAATACTAATATATATAATTTAAATGTAGAAAAAACAGAAAAAAATCTTGTGTATCTGCAATTTTTGTATCTTCTGACTGTTTTTCTGTGTTCGGACCCCCATTAAAACCAGTATACACTAAGTATTGGCTATTGTTCCTGGTGTCCACAACATACACACGTATAAATACAGAGTATAACCACATAAACTTAACAAACAAACCATCAAATACATGCAGTTCTTTCCACGGGACATTAAACTAAACACTAAAATTATAAATCAATCACAATTCCTCAAGAATTCATAGCAAACTTGAAGGTTTTTTCATATGTGGTCATCCTTAATAAACATAAATCTGTGTCTGATGACATCGTTACAGTTTTGTTTGTTTACATTTTACATTTTGGTGTATTGTTTTATCTGTTTTTAATGGCTTTTGAAATTAGCGTTTTCCAGGAATAAAGAGCCTTTTTCTGCATGTATCGTAAATTCAGTTTTTTATTCTCATTCTTATAACGGATGTTGAAAAAGAAGGAGCTGTCTCCGTTCAGCCAGCATCGATAACGCTACGCCCAAATAAGGAGCTGTAAGCATTTCAAGCAAAGGACCTACGTAAACTGTATGTCTTCATTCAAACATTCTGACAGCAGTCAAAACCCAAATTAGTCATAACTTCAGCTTTCACTTCAGTTTAAATGTTTCTAAAGCTTTCTAATTTTTCTTTTTTTACATTGTCATAACATTATGCTGTAATTGTGGCAATTTTCTGCTTATTTAAGTTGAACTCCTCAACTCTGCGTGTCACCATCCATCATCCGCTCCCCGAGCTCTCGTCATTAGTCCTTCAGTTTACTCACAAATCCACAAACACAGTGTATCTAAGCAATTATTGAACCAAAAAAATTAATATTATTATGACTTTTTGGCTTGAATTGGAAAAAATGAATATTATTAGGAGTCAATGCAGGTTTAATATGAGCAGGAATAACATAATGACATCATTTAGTTGTAAATAGATAAGATGATGAGCTGCTGTGGAAACCTGAAACATTCCTCAGTGTCTCGTCTTAAGTGGGCTGTCACTCAAAGAGACAGGCTTGAATAAACAAGAATTATAAATGTAGGATCCTTAACTATTTTATCTGATTGATTGTCAGTCATGTGTCCAGCTTGTCATTGTAAGAGATAATCTCATCAAATGAATCGTGGCAGCAGCAGCAGCAGCGGCAGCAGCAGCAACGCCACGCAAGCAAATATTTTCTCTTCTAGATGTTTCATGGTTCTTCTTCCTCAAACCTGCACCGAGTTACAAAAGACAGGAGGATCCAAAGAAGAAGGAAAACACAAGACCATATTTAGTCATAAAGTCTTAATAGGAAAACTGGAGAATTTCATGCTTTTTCGTAGTATTAACTGTCCCCACTTAACATGCTGGATTTAGCTGCTGTCTGGTTAAATTCAGACATACAAGCTGCTGCAGAAACTCCTTGTTTATAGAGTGATGGCAGCATAGTTTGGACAGTTATTTATAGTTTTATTTTAAGTGTTTTATAACTAAGCATTACAGATTTTTTTTAAGGCAGTTTTGACTCTTTAATAAGTCAGCAGTAGAGAGGAACCTATTGTACAGAGCGTTGTGTTTGGAAACAAACTATTGTCATATCTCAACATGATGAGATGAATTAGCTAAACTGAAAAAGTGATTTTAATTGATTTAGAGTTCTTTTAAATTGCTGCTTTGCTGTGATGCATTAATTGTGCTTCTGCAAAGATGAATTGTGGATTTAGTCCTCCATCATTTACATTGTTAGTGCATTATGAAGGGATCTTCTAATGGTTAGTATGAACAGGAGGAATGATTACAGCAAGAAAAACAGGTTTAATGTTCATTTGGGCTTCTGGTTGTTGTTTTAAGACAACTGAAAAATGGTGAACTCATCCTTTAATGTTTCTTTCCATCCACTCCTATTGAGATAAACAGTTGGTGGTGCTAACTCTGCAGTCACTGCCATTAAATCATTGCAGAAGAAGAAGAAGACACAATGAGATGACGTAATTAAAAGAGCAGCAAGTCAAAGTTTAAAATGGAAAAACACGTGATGGAAATATGACATCTCCATCTTTTATTATATCTTGTATCAAACCTGTGAAGTGCTCCTTGCTCCTCATCTCAGTTCTCAGTTCACTCTTTCTACCAGCGGTGAGTTTTTTCATTTCACTGCAGCTCTGTGCTCTGTGCCCCACAGCTGTGGAAGATGAAGATAACGAGTTTCATTTGTCAGCGCGGGTTTAAACAGCAGTAGCTGTCACTGATGGAGAGTTTGGAAGCCGCAGTGCAGCGTGAATAAACTGAGTCACTCTGAGGTCAGAGCAGACGGTCGAGTGCACAACACTGTGACACGATGCAGGTGGAAAGAGTAGAAATAAACTAAGTAGAGCTGCTGTTCTGCAGAGATAAAACTGTTTTTTCAGGGTAAACTTATCTGGCATACTTTTATCTTCACTCACCATATTGTACACATGACCCAACCCCTACTTACCTGCAAACTGAGGTGTGCATATTCTTGTTGTGTATTAGTATATTTGGTAGTATTATATAGTATTTCAAACGTACATGAGACTTCAGCAGGAAGTAATGTAACAAAAAGAGGGATTTTGGTACTAAAAACACTGTAACGTTGAAACATACACACTCATTTGGACGACTGAAGCTTCATATTAGCTTCAGATCAACTTTTAAATACATTTTTGCACAGAAGGAGGACTGTGGGTTTTGTCCTCCATCACTTATGAAGGGATCTTCTAATGATCAGTATCAACGGGAGGAATGATTACAGCAAGAAAAACATGTTTCATTGTTCATTCAGGCTCCTGACTGTTTAAGATAGACGTGAAAAACGGTGAAACGGTCCTTTAACTCTGACGTTTTCAGTTAAATGTCCCTAAATAATTAAGACATGGAAAAATGAGTCTTGTATCTCGCAGTGAGGCGAACTCAGAGCCAGAAACTGCCAGACACAAAGCGTTGCCTGTGATTCATGGAATCTGGAAAATAGTCTAGTTAAGAGCAACTAAACATAAGTGTATGTTGTCCCAGCAAAGACTCACAGATGTGATGAAGAACAAACACATCCAACTCTCTTCACGGTGCGGCTTCATCTGTGCCCGACGGTCACCTTCCCTCTTCTGATGTCACTCTCCCCATAAGGAGCCTTTTTCAAAACAACAAGGCGACGTCATGCCAGAAAGACCGAGCGACACACATGTGTAGAAATATGCAAATTTGATAATTGGTTTGAGTTTGACACGAGAAAAAGAAGAACATATGGCTGCCTGGTTTTATTTTTTGAGGCTGAAGTGAAGAGAGAAAGGAGGGAAAAAAACAAACAAGATGGTAACAATTCCCGCTTTAACAAAGTCTGCATTCCTGACTTTGGAAAACAGTCGTGTGGATTATGAGAAATCAGCGTGACAGGGAGAAAACAATCATTCACAGGAGGCTTTAATGGAGGATAACACAGTTTTCTTGAGGCTTCTGCAAGGTTACGGCTTTTATTGCTTCAGGTGTAATCATTTCCTCATCGCGTTGAGCTAAATGAGGCGTCACAGTCTGTCAGGTTAATTGGTTTAATAGTTACATCATGGCTCCAGGAAATGTCCGCTTACTGTAACTCTCCTTTGAGGCAAAGTTTGTAATTTATCTTTTGAGTAGCTGTTGCACACCTGAACGTAATGACGGAGTAAAACAATGAACAGTAGTCTGAAAACCATCATTTGTTAGTTCTCTTATAATTCTTCCTTCTTTTTTATTTTCCTTTTTTAACTTGGAGATTGATTTTAATGCTGCTGTTTTCCCTTCAGAGAGCATTTTGTTGAAGCCTCCTGTTGTCCTTGAGTCAAGGAAGGAAGGGAGGAAGAAGGAAGGAAAGGAGGAAGGAAGAGAGGAAGAAGGAAGGAAGGGAGGAAGGGAGGAAGAAGGAAGGAAAGAAGGAAGGGAAGGAAGAAGGAAGGGAGGAAGAAGGAAGGAAAGGAGGGAGGGAGGGAGGAAAGGAAGGAAGGGAGGAAGGAAAGAAGGACAGAAGGAAGGGATGAAGGAAAGGAAGGAAGGAAGAAGGGAAGGAAAGAAGGACAGAATGAAGGGAGGAAGGAAAGGAAAGAAGGAAGAAAGGAAGGAAAGGTCAGAAGGAAGGAACAGTCAAAACAGACGGGGCCAATTTGACCCGGGAGGACGACACAAAGGTTAAAGAATAAAGAGAAAAAGTTCCATATGATAAAAATAAAAAAAGACTTTGGCTCAGTTCCTACATTCCTTCTCTCCTCTTTTAGCTGCCAAAGTATGTCAAGTTATATTTTGAATCCACACAGAAATAATAAAAGTGGAGAATCTGGTTGTGAGCTTTGTGACACTGACGTTGACTTTTCTCTCCTCCATTTACCTCTGTTTGCTTTTCCAGATTCCTTCAAGTTTCTTTCTCTGGCAGAAAAGAAGAGCAGAAATACCAGCGTTGGAATGTGTTTAATAATTAATGATAATTTGGCTCTTAAAAACCTCTAAATGGGAAATAAAATCTATATTTGGATCCTTGTTAGCTTCCTTAAAGTGGTTGCTAGTCTGTCTGGTATCCATAGCAACAACAACAATAACATTAAAAACAAGTTTAAAAAAAAGAAAAAACAAAACAAGCCAAATATAAAAAAAATCTAAAAATAAGAGAAACTGATCTACTTATGAAAAGGTAAACAATACAAACTTATGATTTTAAAACAAGGACAAAAACAGTCGAGATAGAAACAAAAAAGAAAGAAAACAAAAAAAGGCTCCGGATGAATTTTACATGTTACAGTTTGTTTACTTCTATAATAATGAAATTGATCTGAAGCTGATTTAACCCTCCTGTTGTCCTCGAGTCAAGGAAGGAAGGGAGGAAGAAGGAAGGAAGGGAGGAAGAAGGAAGGAAAGGAGGGAGAAGGAAGGAAGGAAGGGAGGAAGAAGGAAGGAAGGGAGGGAAGGAGGAAGGAAGGAAGGGAGGAAGAAGGAAGGAAAGGAGGGAGGAAGAAGGAAGGAAATGATGGAGGGAGGGAGCAACTAAGGAGGGAAGGAAGGAAGGAAAGGAGGGAGGAAGGAAGGGAGGAAAGGGAAGAAGGAAGGGATGAAGGAAAGGAGGGAGGAAGGAAGGGAGGAAGGAAAGGAAGGACGGGGGAAAGAAGGAAGGAAGGAAGGTAGAAGGGAGGGAGGAAAGAAGGAAGGGAGGAAGTTAGGGAGGAGGAAAGAAAGAGAGAAGGAGGGAGGAAGGAAAGGAAGAAAGGAAGGAAAGAAAGAAGGAGGGAGGGAGGAAAGGAAGGACAGAAGGAAGGAAGGAGGGAGGGAGGAAGGACAGATGGAAGGAAGGAAGGGAGGAAAGAAGGAACAGTGAAAACAGACGGGGTCAATTTGATCTGGGAGGACGACACGAAGGTTAAAACCAGCCTTAGACTATTTATTATACGTTAACTATTTCAATATATTGTGTATATTTGAAAAGAAACTGACCTCCGGATCTGCCCATGAAATGATCCGCTCACATCTGCTGAGATTAAACGTTTCCTTTTGTTTGGTGGATTGAAGTGTTGAACTGTTTTGTTTGGTATGGTACAGTACTAAACACTTCTGCCAGGATAATTGGTCTCCTCCACACCCCGACCTCACAGAACTAAACAATAAAGCCGCTGCACGCATCGCAACCTCGATAAGTTTGTAATTCATCACACGCCGACTCGATCACTACTTGACCTTACGGAGCATTGAGGTGCAGGAAGGGCTCATTTAGGGGGAAAACCCTGATTCCTGCAGTCATAGCCACCTTTTAACCCTCCTGCTGTCCTCGAGTCAAGGAAGAAGGAAGGAAGGGAGGAAGAAGGAAGGAAGGGAGGGAGGAATGAAAGGAGGGAGAAAGGAAGGAAGGGAGGAAGAAAGGAAAGAAGGAAGGGCGGAAGGAAGGAAGGGCGGAAGGAAGGACGGAGGAAAGAAGGAAGGAGGGAGGGAAGTAGAAAGAAAAAGAGGAAGGGAGGACGGAATGAAAGAAGGACAGAGGAAAGAAGGAAGATAGGAAGGTAGGGGGGAGGAAAGAAAGAGAGAAGGAGGAAGGGAGGAAGGAAGGGAGGAAAGAAGGAAGGAGGAAAGGAAAGAAGGAGGGAGGGAGGAAAGAAGGACAGAAGGAAGGAAAGAAGGAAGGAGGGAGGGAGGTAGAAAGGAAAAGAGGAATGGAGGAAGGAATGAAATAAGGACAGAGGAAAGAATGAAGGGAGGAAGGTAGGGGGAGGAAAGAAAGAGAGAAGGAGGGAGGGAGGAAGGAAGGGAGGAAGGAAGGAAGGAGGGAGGGAGGAAAGAAGGACAAAAGGATAGAAGGAAGAACAGAAGGAAGGAGGGAGGGAGGTAGAAAGGAAAAGAGGAAGGAATGAAAGAAGGACAGAGGAAAGAAGGAAGGGAGGAAGGTAGGGGGAGGAAAGAAAGAGAGAAGGAGGGAGGGAGGAAGGAAGGGAGGAAGGAAGGAAAGAAGGAGGGAAAGAAGGAAGAAAGGGGGACGGAGGAAGGAAAGAAGGAAGGGAGGAAAGAGAGAGGAAGGAAAGAAAGAGAAGGAGGGAGGGAGGAAGGACAGATTGAATGAATGAAGGAAAGAAGGAAGGAAGGAGGGAAGGAAAGAAGGAGGGAGGGAGGAAGGAAAGAAAGAGAGAAGGAGGGACGGAAGGAAGGAAGGAAGGAAGGGAGGAAAGAAGGAACAGTCAAAACAGACGGAGGGTTAAACAGAAGGCCAGAATAGGTCCAACTTTATGCTCCTATTGTTATAATCTGATATGAACAGTTCTGTAGAAAGTCTAAAAATAGTGCATATGTATTTATTTTGAACGGTGGGATATGCATGTTTGCAAATGTATGCATAACCATCACTTAAAGCTACATTATCATGTTGATTCAGCTGTTTTTTTTGTCGTAATTATGGTTTCTGTGGCAACCCTAGCAACAAATGATTGGTTACTCCTGCTGTGCCTGTTCATTGTTCTGAGGTTGTGAGTCACTACATGATAGCATTAAACATCCCAACATAGGAGTTTTCAGGTATATCTTCCTCCATGTTGTTACCAGCTGTGACCCTTTTGCAGGATGTCACAGTTTACCGTCTGTTCCTCGACGTTGTGTCCGAAAAATCTTGTTTGTATCCGGCGTCTGTAAATAAAACGTCCGGGTCCCGGCTGTGCAAAATGCCACTATGACAAATTCTAGAGGAGGAAAAAAAACAAAACATACCGCTCCTCTAAATTGTGTTCCACATAATATTTGTAGCTCCAGTAAAAGACATGGGAGCGCTTAATCCAATTGTGTCATTCTCAACATCTTTTTCAAATTTTAGAGATATATCTGATCAAAGGTCTCCGGAGATTAAAATGGAAACAGCTGGAAATAAAGGTGGTAAATAAGAAAATCCCGATAGCGTGTCTTTGGCCACATTTCGAGGCCCTGGTGAAGCTGTGATACTCTTTCAGCCTACAGTTGAGAAAAAACAAAAAAATGACGTCTGAATGAAACATGCAAGAGGACTTTGCTGTTCTCTGAAGTGGGGCAACAAATATGTAGTTTGTGGGAGGGAGGAAGGAAAGGAGGGAGGAAGGAAGGAAAGAAGGAAGGGCGGAAGGAAGGACGGAGGAAAGAAGGAAGGAAAGAAGGAAGGAGGGAGGTAGAAAGGAAAAGAGGAAGGGAGGAAGGAATGAAAGAAGGACAGAGGAAAGAAGGAAGGGAGGAAGGTAGGGGAGAGGAAAGAAAGGGAGGAAGGAAGGGAGGAAGGAAGGAGGGAAGGAAAGAAGGAGGGAGGGAGGAAGGAAGGACAGAAGGAAAGAAGGAAGAAAGGGGGGTGGAGGAAGGAAAGAGGAAGGGAGGAAGGAATGAAAGAAGGACAGAGGAAAGAAGGAAGGGAGGAAGGTAGGGGGGAGGAAAGAAAGAGAGAATGAGGGAGGGAGGAAGGAAGGAAGGAAGGAGGGAAGGAAAGAATGAGGGAATGGGGAGGGAGGAAGGAAATAAGGAAAGAGAGAGGAAGGAAAGAAAGAGAGAAGGAGGGAGGGAGGAAGGACAGATTGAAGGAATGAAGGAAATAAGGAAGGAAGGAGGGAAGGAAAGAAGGAGGGAGGGAGGAAGGAAAGAAGGAAGGGAGGAAAGAGAGAGGAAGGAAAGAAAGAGAGAAGGAGGGAGGGAGGAAGGACAGATTGAAGGAATGAAGGAAATAAGGAAGGAAGGAGGGAAGGAAAGAAGGAGGGAGGGAGGAAGGAAAGAAAGAGAGAAGGAGGGAGGGAGGACAAACGGAAGGAAGGAAGGAAGGAAGGGAGGAAAGAAGGAACAGTCAAAACAGACGGGGTCAGTTTGTCACGAGGGAGTACCAAAAAAAAAAAAAAAAAAAAGCTACTTTATTTAATAGTAAAATCCAGACCTTTATATAAAGACATTATATAAAGAAAACTCAATGATGTCATCTGTTTTTTTCTCCGAGGAGTCTCAATGGCATCAAAATACCATCTGAAGCTAATTTCACTATTTTAATGAATGAAACACCTGATAACTGATGAGGGTAAAAGTTCATCCAGATAATATATTATCCAGTTTAGGTTCCTCCCTTCAGACAGAGGCACGGAAAAGTCAGTTTACCTTCACTCTATATTGTTATGGCAGTAAAAAAAAAAAAGATGAATGAGATTAATTGAGGTTCTTACTTTGGTCCCAGAGGGAGCTAGATAAAGTCATAATCTAAACTTAATGGAGTTAAATTATCTTGACCTCATTTCTTTCCAATTTTACTCTCCGTATTCATGGATCCTTTGTCCTAAAGGGACACAGGAGTTTGATTTCCTGAGTTACTTGGTTTAAACTCTCTTTGAAGGCTAATGGTTGGCAGTTGAGTTCCTCACATACTTTGTAATGTTATCGCTCCTTTTTGGCATGAAGCGGAGGATAAATGAGGACATTAGTCTTCCTCTGTAGATTTAGCAGTCCTCATCAATCATACTGTTTTTCTCCTTTTCTCTTACATAAATTATATTTTCTTTATGACTTTAAAAAAAAAACACAGCAGATGGTTGGATTAACCAGAATCTACAGACTACGTTCAACTCTTCATCATCTCTTTTATTTCTGAGTTTTATCTAAAGGCATCCCAGAAGCTGGCTGTTATAACGACACGGTGGAGACGGGATATTGTTTAAACGTGGGGGGATAATGCAGCTTTTTAAACAGTCTCTCCTGGAAGACATATATACTGTTGAACTTGGCTGATCTCATTAAAAGTGACTGAAGCTGGAATGTACAAAAAAGCGGACTAGAGAGACAAGTTAAAACCCTTTACAACTTTCTCACCTCCGCACAGCTGGGCAATCGCTGCTTATATGAAGTTATAGAAACAGTCGTGCACGTCCCCCGCCGTATATCACATCATTTCAGATAGGTGTTGGGCAGAGCTGGTTAGCGAACCATCCAGCAAGCACATCTGAAGCAATTTACAGATTTTTTTAAGACCATAAAAAACAATCAAAACTGCTAAAAATTTCATCCAATATCTCATCTTTATGAGCTCAGCCAGTTGGGAAGACAACAAAAAACACTTTGTTAATGTTCCTGATGTGTTTCATGGTCTTTGCACCTGCTGTTTAGCACTTTAAAGGCTTCTTCTGCTGCAGTACAGATGCAACAAGCACCAGGATGTAAAGGCGTAGTGTTAAAGAGCGGACGGATGTAGCCTTCGAGACAGATGCATCGCACTCCAGAGAGAGCCTGATTCATCTCCTGCCAGTTGGCTGCCAAGCTTGTGTTACCTGCCACACTTCATTTCTGCCCACATTTTGTTGGTGTGGTTGGCAGGTGTTCATTCATCAAACCCTGCAAACACATGTACAAGACCAAAGAACACAGTTTGCTGACTGTATGCAGATGCAAAGGAGTTTAAAAAAAGAAAAAGAAAAAGAAAAAACACAGCTTCAGATACAGTGTAAAGGTAAAAGGCGAACACAGTGTCTTCTTTGCTCAGGTTTTCCGATGAAACATGTGCTTCACACCTGGATGAAGAGAAGCTGCTGCCTGCTCATCATTCTCTGTTGCAGCCCGAAGGTTCGAACAGAAGCTTAAATCTAATTTCGTTGTGTATCCAGGAAGATTTTCTTTTGTAACTTTTTAAAGGCCTTATTTTGTGCCAGTACAAACCGCAGAGGTGAACTGGTGAACTGGTATTTTCCTGCAGCGCGCTGACTGTTGCAGTTATTTCCTCGACTGCACCGGTTTGAAATCATAAAAGTCCAGCGGTGCCAAGAATAAGTGCATCTCGTGCTATTCGCTGGCAAAATAGCAGGTTGAAAGCTCGGCACACTTAAATTCCACAATATTTGTTCACATGCGCCCACATAAACCTGCCTGAAATCACACAAACTCTTTAAATCATGCTTTTTTCTCTTGGTTATGACATTAATACCTGAGAGTTTAACCCTTACATAATGTTCAGGGTCTAAATTTGACCCATTTTTCACATTTGAGAGCTGTTAAAACACTGTACACACATTTCTTTTAGGTGGATTTCTCCTAAAGTAACCTGGAATATACAAAAAAATGCATCATATTTTAATATTTGTGCAGCTGATACACAGTTTTATATATGCAAACGTACAAATTTGACCTGAGTTCTTTAAAAAAAATTCAAAAAATCACCCTTCAAACATGTTGTATTCATCATATTCTATAAGATGTGCATCATTAATGATTAATTAAACATTAATAAATGACTGTAGGGGATTTTATGAATGTGAATTGGTGTAGAGACTAATTATGAGTCAGAATATGAACAGTATGTGAGGGAGTTAAATTATTATTATTAATCATAAGCAAGTGATTTTCCAGCATCTGTCATCCACAGCGGCGATATTCATCCTTACAGCCATCTGCAGTATCTGCTGGCTCGATTATATATGCCAGACCTTCCGGTTACATCTTGTACAATCAGCACCAGAGTGTTAATAAACCACAGAAACATGCGTGTTTATATGCACAATAAACTTGTCGGTTATTATTAATTTATCTGCACAGTTTCTAATGTGAATCAAGTGTCACCTGGAGTGTTGCTTTTTAAATCACAATACAGGTAGATGTCTGTGCATTTGATATGATTTATCCAGAAAATCTCGTTTTTATAAGTATATCATGAGCAGGAACAGGAGCTTGTGCTTGTTGCAATATAAAGATTAAATAAACTGTTATTTTGTTCCCAAAATGTCAGCACTTGTTTTTGCAAATGTAACAGTCATGTCGTCCTCCCGGGTCAAATTGACCCCGTCTGTTTTGACTGTTCCTTCTTTCCTCCCTTCATTCCTTCCATCTGTCCTTCCTCCCTCCCTCCTTCTCTCTTTCTTTCCTTCCTCTCTTTCCTACCTTCCTTTTTTCCTTTCTCCATCACCCTTTCTTCCTTCCTTCTTTCCTTCCTTCCTGCCTTCATCGTTCCTTCATTCCTCCTTCTCTCTTTCTTTCCTCCCCATTACCTTCCTTCTTTCCTCCCTCCTTCCTTCCTTCTTTCCTCCTTTCCTTCCTTCCTCCCTCCTTTCCTTCTTCCTTCCTCCTTTCCTTCATTCCTTCCTCCCTTCCATCCATCCTTCCTTCCTTCCCTCCTCCTTTCCTTCTTCCTTCCTTCCTCCCTCCTTTCCTTCCTTCTTTCCTCCCTCCCTCCTTTCCTTCCTTCCTCCCTCCCTCCTTTCCTTCCTTCGTCCCTCCTTTCCATCCATCCTTCCTTCCTCCCTTCCTCCCTCCTTTCCTTCCTTCTTCCTCCCTTCCTCCCTTGACCCGAGGAAAACAGGAGGGTTAAACTTTAAAATGAATTTCTAAAATGTAAATTAGCACATGCCAAACACTAAACCACATTTTAAAACCTGCTTTCCCTTTTTATGGCACAACATAGACATTTAACTGCAGGAGTAGATGATCAACATGTTCGGAGAAGTTAATTAAACTCTACAGACATTGCCTGTATTTGGCACTATATCTGAGTAGCTGTATTCATATTAGAAACTCTTTACGACCCAGAAAATACTCCACAGGATTTCCAAACTGTCATGACGGGGGGAAACCCTGTGTTTAGATGGATGAAATTGGTGAATGTGATTGGTCACGATTGTCACAGCCTCTAACACGCCAAGTATGTCTCTGTTCTGCTGTGGAGGATATCAGCACAAGTTATTCTCATTCATCTTATAACTCCTGTTCTGACCTGAGAGCAACGGCAGCCTCAGAGACTTATGATCAATTATGATAATAAGGGCATAACAAATAATGGGGCCTACTTTTGTGGACAAATGAGATTCAATGATCCTGTGCTAATTGGTTACATAGCAGAAAGTCACGTTGTTATATAACAAAGCAAGCAAAATCAATTCAGTTAATTAGGATGAACAAAGCACACAGGTTTACTCCAACAAGCACGAACAATCAAGCACAATCCAAATCATATTCACCACAGAAAGTATCTGTATTTACAAAAAACGCTCCCGTGAACTTTTCTGTGAGTGCTTTGACAACTAATCAAAGGCTTAATGGGTTTCACCCGATCTGAACTGTTGCCGCTGACAGAGACTCTGTGAGCTGATCGTTCTCAGCTGGACTTGATTGCCGTGATGGCGAACTGGTAAAGTAGAGCCGAGCGAGCGGGAGGGTGTCCTGGGGAGCGGGAGTTTGATGCATGTCGGGGATAATCTGCCTGACAAAGCCACTGTTATTGCACTCACGCTAAGGGGGGTGAGAGCTGCTCGTTCCTGTTTAGGGTTATTGAACTGTGACTGGTCTACCCACCAGTCACCAGGCACGATCCGCCTGTTGTTGTGATCAATCACTGCATTGATGTCCCAATTCTTTGATCCCTCTGGAACTGATCGCCAGCACACCCAGATCTGGTTTGAGTGTCTCAACTACTTTTCCTCAGATCGATTTTTAACTGGCGTAAGCAAGAAAAAGCTCCTCTCACACGAAGCTGATGTGATGGGTAGTCATGGAGACGCAAGTTTATATCAATCAACAAACGCATCCTTGTATGGCCTTAAGAGCCCCGGCACGACATGGGAAGAGTTGACGATATCTCCAGTTTGTTGTTGTCTTTTCGCTTTGCATGGTGAGGGTCTGCAGAGAGGTTTTCTTCCATTAATCCGTCATGTTTAGCCACTGGCAAAAGGCAAACCCACGAATGTCTGGTGCTTAAACAATGAGGCAGCTTTCCGACAAAAAACGTCCGTTCAATTCACCTTATCATACTAGCCATAATGACAATTGATTCTGAATGTCATGGTGCACTTATTTAAGACCTGCTTCATCATTATGAGTCAATTTGACACCTTTTGAGCTTTCTGTAAGTCTGTAAAGAGGAAAGTCTCATGGCTTGATGGCAATACCAACATCATCTCTCTACACCAAATATTCCTTCTCTTCCGAAGTTTGGCTGTCATCAAATGTATTAAGACTATTAAGTCAAAATGAACGCAATATTTTTGGTGACATTTATCTAGGTATCCTACACATTTTTTCACACATGTAAGTGCACGTGAGCTTGTGCATTAACTATAATCAGAGACGTTGTATGCCATCATCGGGTCAGCCATGAGTGGAATATCTTCCTCCTCCATCTAACTTTTAACCGTTATGATTGGATGTTAAGTGGCTGTCTGAGTCCGACTCGGAAGTCTAGCTGCTGTGAGACTCCGCTCCACTATCATCTACTGGTGCTGAGCTCTATTCGATTGTTATTATTTGTACCTCTCATGGGAATTGAATACAAAAAGTTAAGCGAGGTCTTCCTCACGTATCTAGCTTGGCATCTTCCTCTGCAGCCAACCACAATCTTTCTCTGTGTTACGAACTCGCTTCATGTTTAAGAGCTTCAAAACTATTGTTATCATTTGAATTTTGCATTAATATTGACTTTATATTGAGGCTGAGACTTTGTTTATTCGGAAACCCAAACATTTCTTTAATGAAAGAAAGTGTTTCTACAAGAACAGACTGCTGCGACATCCGACTCATTTTGATGGAGCGAATCACCTTTATCGATGCCAGGCTTACCAGCTTTGAAACAGTACTGTCAAACTTCCCAAACAGATTGAACCATTAAAGGAAATTACCTCCACTGGTAGATTGCTCATTTTCTCCGTGCCCCTCGTCATCCAATCCTTTGATAATATTTAAACTGTAGTGACTTAACTATTGCTTGCCTGTACTGCCTGTTTTGGAACATCCCGATGTCAAGTTGCGTTTAAAACCCTCAACCCACTTTTTGATCGCACCTTAACTCTCCTGTTGTCCTTGAGTCAAGGAAGGAAGGGAGGAAGAAGGAAGGAAGGAATGAAGGAAGGAAAGGACGGAGGAAAGAAGGAGGGAAAAGAGGAAGGGAGGAAGGAAGGAAGGGAGGAGGGAGGGAAGGAAAGGAGGAAGGAAGGAAGGAAGGAAGGAAGGAAGGGAGGAAGGAAGGAAGGAAGGGAGGAGGGAGGAAGCAAGGGAGGAAAGAAGGAAGGGAGGAAGGAAAGGAAGGAAGGACGGAGGAAAGAAGGTAGGAGGGAGGGAGGGAGAAAGGAGGGAGGGAGGAAGGAAGGACAGAAGGAAGGGAGGAAAGAGAGAGGAAGGGAAGAAAGAGAGAAGGAGGGAGGGAGGAAGGACAGACGGAAGGGAGGAAGGAGAGAGGAAGGAACAGTCAAAACAGGCGGGGTCAATTTGACCCAAGAGGACGACTTAAAGGTTAAATTCACTCCATCCTTCCATTGCTACTTTATTGGAAACACTTGGATTGAGTTGAGCCAGTTTCTCTGCTCCTTTTCACCTAGCATGAGTGAAGCTCTCTTCGACACGAAACAACTCTCAGTGGAACAAAACGTCTACACAGATAGCCCAAAGTGGCATCAACTGACAGTGAGTAGTTTATTCCAGTCATGGGTTTTGTATTGAAACAAGAATTGTAAAAACCTTCTTGTTTGAGATCCAAATTCTTGAGTTGGGTAAGACTTTAACCCTCCTGTTGTCCTAGAGTCAAGGAAGGAAGGGAAGAAGGAAGGATGGAAGGGAGGAAGAAGGAAGGAAAGGAGGAAAGAAGGGAGGAAGAAGGAAGGAAGGAAGGAAATGAGGGAGGAGAGGAAAGAAGGAAGGGAGGAAGGAAGGATGGAGGAAAGAAGGAAGGACGGAGGAAAGAAGGAAGGAAGGAGGGAGGGAGAAAGGAAAAGAGGAAGGGAGGAAGGAAGGAAAGAAGGATAGGAAAGAAGGAAGGGAGGAAGGTCGGGGGGAGGAAAGAAAGAGAAGGAGGGAGGGAGGGCGGAAGGGAAGGAAGGAAAGGAAGGAGGGAAGGAAAGAAGGAGGGAGGGACGAAGGAAATGAAGGAAGGAAGGAATGAGGGAAGGAAAGAAGGCGGGAGAGAGGGAGGAAGGAAGGAAAGAAGGACGGAAGAAAGGGGGATGGAGGAAGGAAAGAAGGGAGGAAAGAGAGAGGAAGGAAAGAAAGAGAAGGAGGGAGGGAGGAAGGAACAGTCAAAACAGACGAGGACGACTCAAAGGTTAATGGAGGACATGACGGTCCCTCAGCTGGATCTTAGCTTAAATCCAGAGGACCACCAGCCAGTCTCATGTCTTCATATATTTTTTAAAACCCCAGTAATGTTTTCATCACAACATTACTGGGGTTTTTGGGAGGGTTGAGGGGCTTATGTAGATCTCAGTCTTTTCCAAAGGGAGCTTAGGACCCATCTCGCTCCTCCCTTCCGCTTTGGTTGCCTGAGAGCATCAAGTTTTAACAACATGCGGATCCGACTGGCAACACTTCTTCTATGAATCCTGTGAAAATGGCACCATCATGGTCGACGCTTTTACCACATCGTATAATCATCACAACTGAAAATAACAATGTTCCGAACTAAATTTTTTACAGGTTTGTCTCACCCTAATTAAGATGCAATTATCTCTCTCGCTGGTTAGGAAGAAGTGATATCATGTGCAATTTTGTTTATTTTAGACTCAAAACGGCTCTTGTGAAAGTTTATTATGGCATTATTTGACTTCAATGATGCCGATTTATATATTAGTTTGTGTGAAAAGTAAAACATATTAATGGGCCATAATGAAAGCAATGTTGGGTTACAATGAGGTTTTTCAACAGGAAAAAATACATAATGTTATAATTAGATCCACTGTTTTATGTATTCTTGTCTGTTGTGTTGATCTGTATTTCATTTGTTGCTTTTGAAAGGCACATTGTGACAAACCAGCTGTGTTAAATGTGCCTCATGAATAATGCTAAAATAATCTGTCAGTTCTAAGAGGTTCATGCTTACTTTGGGAGGAATATCTAAAATAAAATCAAAAGTTTGTAATTCAGATTTAAAGACAAAAGGCCCGAACCGAAGCTTAGTAAAGAGAAAACAGGAAAGCAGAAGGAATTAGATTTTATTCTTGTGAAGATAAACAAATTAAATAAAAAATAAGAAAAACAACCCGAAAACAGGACAGAGATGAATAAAAGGTTGTTGTGTTCATGCTTAACTCAACCACCCAACTATCAAAGTTTGGTTAAAAGACTGTCAATCAATCAATTAATCGATTTATTTGTCTTTAACCTTCGTGTCGTCCTCCCGGGTCAAATTGACCCCGTTTGTTTTGACTGTTACTTCGTTCCTTCTTTCCTCCCTCCCTCCTTCTCTCTTTCTTTCTTCCCCATTACCTTGCTTCTTTCCTTCCTTCCTCCCTTCCTCTTTTCCTTTCTCCCTCCCTCCCTCCCTCCTTCCTTCTTTCCTTTCCTCCCTTCCTTCCTCTTTTCCTTTCTCCCTCCTTCCTTCTTTCCTTTCCTCCCTTCCTTCCTCCCTTCTTCCCTCCCTACTTTTCTCTTTCTGTCCTCCCCATTACCTTCCTTCTTTCCTTCCTTCCTTCCTTCCTCTTTTCCTTTCTCCCTCCTTCCTTCTTTCCTTTCCTTCCTTCCATCCTTCCTTTCTCCCACCTTTCCTTCATTCCTACCTCCCTTCCTTCCTCCCTCATTTCCTTCCTTCTTCCTTCCTCCCTTCCTCCCTCCCTTCCTTCTTCCTTCCTTCCTTCTTCCCTCCCTCCCTCCCTTCTTCCTTCCTTCCTCCCTCCCTTCTTCATTCCTTCCTTCCTCCCTCCTTTCCATCCTCCTTCCTTCCTTCCTCCCTCCCTCCCTTCTTCCTTCCTTCCTCCCTCCTTTCCTTCCTTCTTCCTTCCTTCCTTCCTCCCTCCATTCCTTTCTTCTTCCTCCCTTCTTCCTTCCTTCCTCCCTCCCTCGTTTCCTTCCTTCTTCCTCCCTTCTTTCTTCCTTCCTTCCTCCCTTCCTTCCTTCCTTCCTTCCTCCCTTCCTTCCTTGACTCAAGGACAACAGGAGGGTTAAAAGAATTAGTTGTGCACTGGTGTAACAAAAAACCCACAAACATATAAATATAAAACAAACTGTTACAATATAAATGTAATATCTTGAGAATTTGGGTCACCTTTTCCCTCACAGAGTTAAGTTTAACAAAGGCACGGGGGGGGGGGGGGGGGTAAAGGAGTTTCTGTGTGTTTTCTGTTTGTTAATGGGACTCTAAAAAGAACCAGAAGGTACGATGGAGGATGGGAGCTGTCACCCTGAATGGACTCCTCGGTTCTGTTTCACAGACACTCGTTAAAGAAAGCAGACGTACTTCTCCTTTGAGTGCTTGTGATGGTTCTCTGCAGACTTTTACCACCCTCTTTAGAAAGTTTGACTGGTAAGAGGAGAACACCGACAGATAAAAGGGAAATATCGGAGCTGATTCAATAAAAGATCAATAAAACAATGACATCAGAGTCCTGGACTTATGAAACTTAGCCAAATCGAGTCAAACTTTATTATACCACCAGGAGAAAGTTGGTTGCAGAAAGGTGTATAAAAGAAAACATGCATCGTAAATGACAATCACATAATGCAACAAGCTACACAGATCACAGCAACAGACAGTACAAATCACATAAAAAGCAAGACCAGCTACATAAAGTGCTGAGGTGCAGATCCAGGCAACTAATTGAAGTGCAAATACATGAAACTGTCAATCAAACTGTTCATTCATTTTCTACACCACTTATCTTAAAGAGCAGCGGTGTCAAACATACGGCCCGTGGGCCAGAACCGGCCCGCCAAGGGTTCCAATGTGGTAAAAACACCCCAAATGTCTTTCCTCAAGTGGCCCAAAATGCTCAAAAATTACAATATTTAAAAATGTCATACCGTTGGCGACTGTTTTGGTGTCGAAAGGACTTACGTTTCTATACAAGTCAATGGAGAATTCACCAACTTCTCACTTGATTTCTAACCTCGGTAAACGTTTTCAAAATGTGTTGTGTCAATGCAGTATGATGTTCATTTGTGACATTTTGGCCTCCCTGATTGTATATTAGACGATAAAGCAGGGTATGCATTAGGGCGTGGCTACGTCGTGATTGACAGGTTGATTGGTTCACAGGTTCAGGAGGGCGCCTCATGCTCCTCCTGATGCCCATATAAGTAGAATCTGTGTTTTTATTTTTCCCAGCATGCACCTGAAATTTTCAATATGGCGCTGCTCAGATCCGATACTATTGGCCTCCGAGCAGCAGTCCACAAACCAATTGGTGACGTCACGGATGTTACGTCCATTTCTTATATACAGTCTATGGCTAAACATCACGGCTCCTGAGAAGATATGAGACAATGACTGAGTTGAGTGTCTGATATAACAGCAGGACAGAGAGGAGACACAATGTGCAAGTCTTTACGCAGCACAAGTTTTAAAAAAATGACCTGTGTTGATAAGTTTTATGGTTATGAACGAAATGACATAAGTACCCCCGCTGTGATGCACTTGTAGTTTTCTCGTGGGGTGGCTGTACTTTTTCCTGTGCTAACAAAGTAATTGTTGTTTAACTTCATTAAAATCTTCAAGGTTTCGGCTTCTGTCGTGGAGCCGAGCGGTCTGAGGACTGGGAAGTCAAATTCAGGAATACGCCTAATTTCTTCCAGAAACACAGATGAAAAGAAACACTGAAGGAAAGATTAAATTGAGTTATAGAAGCTTGTGGAAGTGATGTCACGACTTTGGCTGTTATTATTGCCTTATGTTATGTCATATATAAATATTTTATGCATGTATACAGTACATACTGCACATAGTTTACACTCTGGAGGGCAGGAAACTTAAGGGTGTGACACATATTGCTGTATTTTGTCTGTCTGCCCACATAAAAAAAACACTGTTTGACTTCAAAGTTTGCCAAAGTTGAGCTTTAAATTAGTTCAATGTAAACTGTGATGTGGTTTTAAGTGTGTAGACTAAATATGAAGCATAGTTTAGAGGGTGTGTGACTGTATATGAAATCACAGGAGAAACACAACTGAATGTGGAGGGTTTACTTGCTTTGCAGAAATGAATGTAAATATATGTTTAGTGTGCATTTACCTCAGAGCTGTTATGGATGTATAGAGAGAAGAGGAGCAATAAGAACTGAAGTCTGGAGGAAATTAGAGTTAGAAAAGGACTGAGAGGGTTGAAATTGGCCAAAGTCCGAACTGTCACACAAAGACGTGCAGTCACTGCTTGTTTCTACGCCTTCGGCTAATCGGTGCATTGTCCATTTGAGACCGATAAACACAAAAACACCAATTTCCAACTTCAAAGTCTCTGTTCATTGTATAAAATCATGTGTGCAAATCATCACATTTTAATGGACTTGTACAGTAAACAGTATTGAAGCTACACAGACACCTATTCATTCATTCAGGCTGTGTTGAAGTGGCGTATTTTTAATCCTTCTTCCTTTTTTTTTTTTTACATTTAAAGCAGCGAAAGGCCCGAGAAACAGGAAGAGACGATAAGCGGAGTCAGATTGGGTGAAGAGAAAACAACAGCCTGCAGGAACGCGCTGTGGGAACAGAAAAGGTGGAGGATATAAAGCCTCAGCTGTTTCAAGAGAACACAACCCTGGTGGTGAAATCACAGCGGAGGTCTTTCCTCATCATACACTCACACCGCAAACCTTTTGTAACGTGGCTGACTTCACATGACGCTGACTCCCAGTTCCTCCAGGGGAGAATCACTGGTGAAAAACAATATATTAGAATATGTGTTTGTGTGTGTGTGTGTGTTTTGGGTTTTATTCTGAGAGTAAATAAGAGATTGAACAACACATAAAAATGCAGTGTGGTGTTTACTGACGTGGCCAACACCTTTTTTTTTAATCACCTGTCTTTTATGGATGTTTTATGCACATTTCCAGGTCTATTTCTTTTTAAATCTCTACTTGAATATTTTTGCATGATTTACAGTTAAAAAAAAAACCATCCTTATTTATGTTATACTGGCTCCTATCACTTCAGCATCAGCATCTTGGCAGACTTCCAGCAGCTCTGGAGGCCACAAAACAAACTTTATTAGCAGGATTCATTTTCTTTTTCTAGCTATTTACTCAAAATGTTAACTTCTCAAATACATCCATACACATTTGTGCAGAAATCCGACCAGAAAAACATGGAAGTGGACAATGCAGACAACACATGACAAAACCCTTAGCGACAACCTTAGCAACCAGCCGTTTATGGGAATGTGCAACGAGCTGACTCAGCTCATTGGCAAGATAAAAAAAATGTCACAAATGAATGACACTTTTAGCACACATATCACACATTATAACAGTACGTATCCTAATATAACTCTTTGATTTATATTCAACAGGTGGACACAATCATGAAATCAGTAGGATAATGAAAAAATATGAATGCAGCTTTAATAAGATATTTTATCTTGTAATAATCAGATAAAGGATGTACGGATTTTCAGCATTAACCCTTACATATTGTTTCTTTTTACATTTGAGAGCTGTAAAAACACTGTAAAACATTTATTTTAGCCGGACTTTTCCTAATGTGACCCACAGTGTACAAAAATAGAAATAAAATTCATAATTTTTTTAATGTTTGTGCAGCTAATAGACATTTTATATATGCAAATGCACAAATTTGACTTGTGTTTATAAAAAAACAAATCAAAAATCAGCATTCAAACATGTTTTATTCATCATAATCTATAAAATGTTCTCCTGGACCATAAAATAATGATTCTGAATGTCTTTTTTTCCCATAAGATTAAACAATATATTTATTAATGGCTTAATGACAGGGAATGTATGAATGTGAATTGGTGTTGAGACTAATTATGGGTCAGAATATGAACAGTATGTGAGGGTTAACTGATGTGTCAATACTCTGCTTTAACATCTGTGTCATTCTTCTGTAGGGCAACATGTATTTTGTGTTGTTTGACAACATTTTAGTGATCATTAATAATTCAAACACATTCCCGACAAGAGTACAGATGTTTTTAAAGAGACACATATTAAAAAGCATACTCATTTCATGGCTGCGGACTGTTATTAACTACTAATAATGTAAATTCCCACAGTTTACAGTGATATAACAAAGCCACAGTGTCTCTATTTGTACATGTGTTTAATTTTTTTTTTTTTTTTTTTTTTTTTTGCCAGACAATTATCATGAATAATATTTAGTAACTGCCTCCATGTGTGTCCCTTCTGGAGCAGAAACAAATCATTTTAATGCCTGTCGTAGCTTCACTCCCTGCAAGGACATGATATGTTTTACCTCCCGGGCCTTTCTAACTGTGTGTTTCATCACTCGTTTGTTATGAATTAATAGAACAAAGGGACATTAATGTCAAGAATAACAGCTGAACCACAGACGTTTTGCAGATGTAGATTCCTGAATTATATTTGTCTGCAGATTTTTTTTTTTTTTAATGTTTTGCCAGCGATGCCACAAACATCATCACATTCTTCTGAACCGGATGGCTTAACCTTTGCAAATTATTCATGTAGAATCAGTGCAGTGTTGGAACAAGCAATTACAGACAGTAAATCCAAATGTAATGCAAATTTTAATTTAAGTTTCAGAAAGTTAGCAAATGAGATTTTGATTTAAAGGGCAGGTTTGCAGTTTTTTAAGCCTCTCTTAACCCAGCAGTCAGGTGTCAGTGAAATAGGTTTTCCTCTCTGTAATCATTCCTCCTGTTCATACTGACTATTAAAACCTTCAAATGTGCTTTCAATGTAAAGTGAAGGAGGACAAAATCCACAGTCATTATAAAGTAGGTGATCAGCTTCTATTGAGCTTCATCAGTGTGAGTTAGTCATATCAAGTGATATCTGACACATTTACAGTCTTTTTAGCATCAGATTCCCTCTTAGTGTTTCCCTGTTGAGCTGTGGTGTAACCATAGTAACAAAAATACTTTGGCACTAAAAACACTGTAACGTTGAAACATAGAAGATGAAGATTTGACTCATTTGGACGACTGAAGCTTCATATTAGCTTCAGATCAACTTTTAAAATACATTTATAGCACAGAAGAAGGACTGTGGATTTTGTCCTCCATCATTTACATTGTGAGTTCATTATGAAGGGATCTTCTAATGGTCAGTATGAACAGGAGGAATGATTACAGCATGATAAAACTATTTCTATATTCATTTGGGTTCCTAACTGTTTTAAGACACAATCAAAGTATTTGTGAACTCATCCTTAAATGTTTCTTTCCATCCTCTCCTGTTGTGTGAATATTAATAGATAAACAGTCGGTGGTGCTAACTCTGCAGTCACTGCCATTAAATCATTGCAGAAGAAGAAGAAGAAGACACAATGAGATGACGTAATTAAAAGAGCAGCAAGTCAAAGTTTAAAATGGAAAAACATGTGATGGAAATATGACATCTCCATCTTTTATTATAGTTTCTATCAAACCTGTGAAGTGCTCCTTGCTCCTAATCTCAGTTCTCAGTTCACTCTTTCTACCAGCGGTGAGTTTTTAATTTCACTGCAGCT
The DNA here is from genome assembly GCF_963691925.1 of Scomber scombrus. Taxonomy (NCBI): domain Eukaryota; kingdom Metazoa; phylum Chordata; class Actinopteri; order Scombriformes; family Scombridae; genus Scomber; species Scomber scombrus. The sequence continues at coordinate 4,721,931 of NC_084986.1, read as the reverse complement.
CTGTGCTCTGTGCCCCACAGCTGTGGAAGATGAAGATAACGAGTTTCATTTGTCAGCGCGGGTTTAAACAGCAGTAGCTGTCACTGATGGAGAGTTTGGAAGCCGCAGTGCAGCGTGAATAAACTGAGTCACTCTGAGGTCAGAGCAGACGGTCGAGTGCACAACACTGTGACACGATGCAGGTGGAAAGAGTAGAAATAAACTAAGTAGAACTGCTGTGATCGTCAGCAGGTCTGATCTGCAGAGAATTAGAGACTGATAGACTGAAAGCTGTTTTTTTCAGGGTGATCAATGTAAATCACTGATTGATCTGAACTGATTTATCTGACTTCTCCTGCAAACATGTTGTGCATTTGTATATTTGGTAGTATTATATAGGCTTTTTTACCATTGTATCATAATAATAATAATAATAATCTATTCACATTTTAAGCTTTTCTTTGTCTCTCTTCAGCTATCCAATCTTATTTTTTGTTTCATTGCTATATTTTTCTTTATTTTGCTGTTCTGACACATGCACAAAAACACATTTCTTCTATTTTGTGAATAAAGTCTGATTCTGATTTGATTTCTAAATAAGACTTTTACAGGGTGTCAGCACTTTTTTGCTGTAAACACAGCTGAGTTTTGTTCTTTAAATACATAACAAAAATAGCCTTCACATGTCCCCATTTAAATATAAATCTACTCCTGATACAGTATGAACTGAAACCACCTGCACAGATCACCAACGTTGATGTTTTTGTACAGATTAAACAAACAAGATATGAGATTATTAGTGGCTAACTGTCTCCCCTTGTTTCCAGTCGTTATGCTAAGCTAAGCTAACTGTCTGCTTGTTACAGACAGGCGTGGCAGGTGATGAACTTCTTATCTCACTCTTGGGAAAAAGGCCAAAAGGTTAAAATATTCCTTTAACTTGTTCTTGACAAATTGAGATTAGTTATATTTTACACATGTGCAGTGATTATTTACATTTATTCATGCAGAATACATAAATCTATACATCTATATATGTAACTATTTATACATTCATTTTCCATCTTATCTGTTTTATCTAGTTATTTCATTTTATCTTAAATCTCTTACATCAGTATCTCGTGTGCAGTAATCTCAGGTTGTTTGAACTCTTCTCATTTGTTCTGTCTCGTTATCAGCTGTCATCTGTTAAACACTTTGACCTGCAGTAACCTTTACAGAAAGGTGCTTTAAGAAGAAGTTTGAATGAGCTGAATGCCTGATCTGAGTTGTGGAAAGTGATGTAGAGAAGTTTATTGTCTAGACCGGAGGGGTCAAACTCATCTTCATTAAAGGGCCACATAGAGCCCAATTTGACCTGATGTGGGCCGTACCATTAAAAGGAAGGAAGGAGGGAAGGAGGGAAGGAAGGAAGGAAGGAAGGAAGGAAGGAAGGAAGGAAGGAAGGAAGGACAAACGGAAGGAAGGGAGATAAGAAGGAAGGAAGAAAGGGAGGACGGAAGGCAGGAAGGACAAATGGAAGAAAGGAAGGAAGGAAGGAAGGACAAATGGAAGGAGGAAGGAAGGAAGGCAGGAAGGACAAATGGAAGGGAAGGAAGAAAGAAAGGGAGGAAGGAAGGCAGGAAGGACAAAAGGAAGGAAGGAAGGAAGGAAGGAAGGAAGGAAGGAAGGAAGGAAGGAAGGAAGGACAAATGGAAAGAAGGAAGGAAAAGAAGACAGGAAGGAAAAAGGGAAGGAAGGATGGACGGAAGGAAAGGAAGAAAGGGAGGAAGGAAGGAAGGAAGGAAAAGAAGACAGTAAGGAAAAAGGGAAGGAAGGAAGGGAGGACAGACGAACGGAAGAAAGGAAAAGAAGACAGGAAAGAGAGATGGAAGACAGGGAGGGAGGAAGAAGGACAGAAAAGAAGACAGGAAGGAAAGCTGGCCCGGATTGGACTCCTCGGCGGGCCGGTTCTGGCCCACGGGCCGCATGTTTGACACCCCTGGTCTAGACTGTTGATGTTTTGAATATATATCATGTTCATTCAAATCTACATAAAATCCTAAATTGAATTTAACAGAATTACCCCTTAAGGATCCTCACCAAGGGAGGCAGAAGTAGGGGGGGTCTAACTAAGGGCCCATTGTTGCCCCTACTTCACCCTCCTCCTCCAAATGCCCCTGTATTACAACACTTATGGTAAAAAGATGTTTCAGTCATTCCCGTCCACTCTGATGTCATGAGTTAAAACAAAGCAGGCAAACATAAAACAGGAATAATATTTCCATTGTAATCCAATAAAAGAGGGCACTGACACACAAATCAAATACACACAGTGAACATTGCAACCAATAAAAACTGGTACAATAGCCTCTTGTAGGCGATGAATGCCGTTTTCACAAAGCATGGCATGTTGATAAATTGTGAAGGTGATGCAGTAGGAAAATAATGTTCTTAAATATGGATTTGGAGCTGCTGCCTGCAGAAGTTTTACTGACCTGTAAACTCATTTTTTTTGGGGGGTAAATGAACCAAAAAAAGAGAAGCTTATATCTAATCCCACAAGCACTAGTTAGTTGCTTTGTGTTGTGTTTGTGCTTACTCCGCAAAGGTTTAGTCCACTACACACACAAATAACACACACACACACACACACACACACACACACACACACACACACACACACACACACACACACACACACACACACACACACACACACACACACACACACACACACACACACACACACATTTTTGGCCCCTTGCACTTCTGAAATGAATCCATCGCCCCTGATCCTAACCCAACGTTTTGCAGCCTTGTGTAAAACATAAATCCACTATGTTCTCTCTCCGCACCTGTCAATTACGTAACATCTGTCAAACTTGTCATGTTTGTCGTGATGGAAAACCTGGCCCACGAACCTGAAAGCTTTGTAGGAGTTTGATTATCCTGCAGTGGGCTCGGTGACGTGAAGTTTGTGTGTCAGAGCAGATGCTTCGAGCGCCGGGGACCGACGTCTGTTTGGCAGCGTCGCTCTCAGACTGGTGACGCATTTAAAAATTGTCATCCTGACAACCAAGAGAAATATTTGTCCATTAAGGGAAATGGTGTGTAGATTTCTAGATATTTGGACGTCACTTACAATTTTGTCACTGATCAAAAATGTTTGCTGATGTAATAAAAACAATGATCCAAGACTGAGGGGGGGGGGCTGTTTTTTTATTTATTTTTTACTATAATGGAGCATTTGATAAAAAAGTTGGCATTTTCTTTGTGAAACCCCCGTCAACACACACACACACACACACTTTCCTCCCTGCTGGCTAAAACGTGCATGTTTTAAGCCGCCCTCGCTGCTCTCCAGACAGGAATCACTGGCACTCTGTCGTTGGATTGGATGTTGTTCGCTCTGACGGATGACCTCTTTCTGGAGATATTGTCTTTCCAGACGCGGTCGCCCCGAGGTGAAATGTGGTAGTGGAAAAAATCTCCTCCTCCTCCTTCTCCTCCTCCTCCTCCTCACCTCATCTGTTCTGCTGCTGCTGCTGCCTGTCAGAGTATAGCGAGGAGGTAGAGGAACTGATGGAAAATGATATCACCGAGGACCACTACCCATCGGCCCCTCCACACCACCGCCGACACAACCCCCTCCAAAGCTCCTTTCTTTCCCTCCCTACATGTGAGGCCCTGGAGGGAGCTCTGCTGACCCCTAATGGCAGCTGGAGGAGCAATAAATGAAAGCTGAGCCCTAAATCTATAACACATAGTAAATCTAAACAGGTTTGGAGCATGTAGTGTGTTCACGCTGGAAAAGTGAGCGTACTAAAAGCAGTGTGTGTAGATCATAAAACAGGTTTTTTACTACTGTATTACCCCACTATAAGACGACCCCCCCCCCCCTTCTCAAAACGCCTGTTTTTGGAAAAAGACTTTCACATTCGTCCTGTTGGGAGTTTCCCAGAGATACTATTAATCTATGAAGAAGAGACTCCTCATCCTCGAAGCATTTTCTGTCATAAAAAAGAGAAATAAAACCTTTAAAGCTGAATGTAAATTACACATTAGTGTAGCTTGTCTGTTCCACAATCCTGTCGGGTGTTTTTTTTGTGTGTGATTAGTTTTACCTTTTCCAGACCATGTTCTTGTCTTTTTGAGCTCCTAATCATCAGTGTTGAGGAGTAACTAGTTAGATGTAACAGTGTTTTGTAATTTAATGTAATCCGTCATTAAATTACAGTTACTGATGAAAATGTTGATGATTACAAAGGAGATTACATCTGAAGTCAGACCTTTAAGTTTTTACTCAGGAGGGTTTTTTCCTCATTTTTTAATATTTAACATGTTACTGAACACATATATTGCTGTTTTAAATTCTTTGAAATCAATATTTTTTATATATTTATTAAATAAATCATGATGTGGGCTTATTAGGAGCACACATGGGCTTAAATGGAGTCACATTACCAATTAAACCCACTTTATTCATCAATTATCTTTATTTTATATTCCAAAATCTACATGAACTAATGAATACATTTTCAAATGAGAGATAAATGTTGCTTTATAAGAAATGATCTCCCTTATAAATCATGTCAGTATCCATGAAAAACAGCTGGACTTATAGATGTTGGTGCTTAATGGGAACATTTACCCTAACAGCTGAAAACATTGATCTAAGGAAGGAAGGGAAAAAAGGAAGAAAGGAAGGACAGAAGGGAGGGAGGGAGGGAGGAAGGAAAGAAGGAATGAAAGAACGACAGAAAGACAGAAGGAAGGAAGGAAGGAATGATGGACAGAAGGAAGGGAGGGAGGGAGGAAGGAAAGAAGGAATGAAAGAAGGACAGAAGGACAGAAGGAAGGAAGGAATGATGGACAGAAGGAAGGAAGAAAGGACAGAAGGAACGAATGAAGGAAGGAATGATGGACAGAAGGAAGGAAGGTATGAAGGAAGGAAGGAAATAAGGAAGGAATGAAGAAAGGGAGGAAGGAAGGAAAGAAGGGAGGAAGGAAGACAAGGAATGAAAGAACGACAGAAAGACAGAAGGAAGGAAGGTATGAAGGAAGGAAGGAAATAAGGAAGGTAGGAAGAAAGGAAGGAAGGAATGAAGAAAGGGAGGAAGGAAGGAAGGAAGGAAAGAAGGAAGGAAGGCAGGAAGGAAGGAAGGAAGGAAGGAAGGAAGGAAGGAAGGAAGGAAGGAAGGAAGGAAGGAAGGAAGGACAGATGGAGGGAACATTTACCCTAACAGCTGAAAACATTGGTTAGAAAATTAGAAAGTTATCAAATGTAATAAGTTACATTACGCTGATTAAGTAATTGAAATAGTTACATTACGTATTACATTTTTAAAATAGAGTAACTAGTAATCTTTAACCTTTTACATTTCCAAAGTAACCTTCCCAACCCTGATCATCATCAATGACCACAGTAATTCTTCGGTGTATTTCAGCGCTAACGATGTATTGATTTATTTCCTGTGTTGCAGCAAAACGTATTACTCAAGCATTCAGAAACTTCTACGGGTTAAAACTGAGCTAACCAAACACTTTCAAGGATAATAACTCTAAGAGACTTAACTACAAGCAGACTCGCCCAGACAGAAACTCACTAACTTGGCAATATTAAGGCTACAAATAAGCCGTAATGCTTTCAGTCGTTACAGCAGTATCTCTCCTCATTCAAGAAGCATATCTGATGTGAACACTCGTCTTTATACTGGAAAACCCCCAATTTTTAAGACATAATTCTCAGAATACATTCTTATATTGGGTTAATGCTTTGATTCATGATAGGAGGAGGAACTGTCTGGAAAACCCACACCTGGGGAAATTTAAGTGATGTAAAATGTGTGTGCCCAGACCGAAGTTTGCGCTAGACATAGTGAATGGTGTTGTTATATATCTTTCTAATTGTCAATAAATCCCATTAAAGACCAAAACCAACAATGTGTCGAGCTACTATGTGGCCTGGTGGAATATTTCAAAACCTGCTCATAAATCCATATTTTCCTTTTTGGCTGGACTGGCCACGAACCAGATCTATGACCCTGAATCGCTGTCCATCACTGACTGACTGATGAAGTTACACCATTGGACGGTCAGCCCAGTGTTGGCGTTACCCCATGGGCCATTGCTCTTTCAAAATTAATTGGCACAAGCAGTTTCTTTTACATCCTCAGGGGGGGCATTTACAGTAACATTTAGAAATAAGTTTTAACAGAGGCCCTGAAAGTATCCATTTTACCAGCCTGCATGGCGGCTAGCTGCTACGTAGCATGACTAGCATTGTTAGCATAGCCATGCCAAGCTGTTTGTAGCCTAGAGACTGTATAAAAATAAGTTGTAGCCGCAGTGTTTCTGGTTTAACAGCACTGTGATGGGCAGGTGAAAGTGTTTGTGTGCTCTGAAAGACATCATGGCATGAATATAAAGTAAAACAGCTGATGGACTGTTAGCTTAGCATGCTAATCCCCCGAAAACATATAAGGATGAAACCTCATGTTAAAAGACATCCAGAGATAAAAACACATGAAAAAGCAGCAGGAATTAACAGATAATTACAATAGTTATAATTATAATTATGTTCCCAAAATATGAGTTATTCTTGCAGCTGCATTTATAATGTTTTTTTGGCTTTTTTTTTTTTACTTAAACATTGCTTAACCATATCATATGATGTGCTATTTCAGTACACTTTAACAAAAATGTTTCCAGGGAGCAGAACAGAAAAATGCAGATGAATGAATATATAAAAATTCACATTTCAGACAGGACTACTAACTATCCCTGTAACAAATTGTCCACAATTACCCACACTGACCACACACAGTGCCGCCATTTACCAAGTTTTGACCTGGTATAGTAAAAAAAAAAAAAAGGCTCAGTCATTTGCTATAACAGCTGGACACTGTATTTTTTTTAGCAAACATTACTAAAACCATAAAATATTTGCAAAACCTTTGTTAGTTTTGAAAATTGGATTTTTATTTTTATTTTTTTACATCGTCCTCTGTTTGACTTCAACTTCACCGCCACAAACTGTTACTAGTTGACAGAAATGAATAACCTGTATATGCTTGTGGCGTACTACAGGGTAGTGCATGTGCAACCTTTAATTCTTCATTTCTCTCCCAAAAGAAACAAAATACGCAAAGTCTGATTCTGCATAAATCAGACCTGGTGAGCTGGAAATTTGAGTAATTGCCCGTAATGTTCAATTTAAAATCTATGTTTAATTCCATATTTTTCTACTGCTAAATGATTGAGAAGTGTTTACAAAGTTTGACAGACATAAATAATGTAATTTATTCAAAATACAAAACCATTTTAAATAAATAAACACAGAAAGAAATCAATCAAATGGACCCTGGTTGCCTGTTGGTTTCATTTCTGGCTTGTTTTCATACTAGAAGTACAAAACTAAAACATAAACGCCTCCTGTGAGTGATGGTTTGATTCATTTTGGCATTGGCCGCGATGAAAGCAAAGTCTCTGATAATAACGCGGCACAGTTCCTTCCAAACCAGTAGCAGAGTCGTTTATTTTGGACGAGTGGACCTTTGCAATCCTCAGAGTCCTGTAACAGAATCCACAGCCAGCCATGACTCAAAACCGCTCCCTCTTGATTTGCCACGTTTTGCTCGGTTCTGCGGAGAGAAACATTAACACCATCAATTAAAGAATAACGTCATCCCGGTTTAATGGCCTGGGGAGCCTTTTTAAATGACGGGCACTCAAACCTCACTCTTATCAGGGCAGCAGTTATACTGTGTAGGAGCTGAACTGCTGTAACTTCTATACTCCTCCACTGTCAGGTGATAATGATGCATTTTATACTCCCATTGCAATAAATAAAGTATAAGAACAATATGCAATGAATTCTGCTTTTGAGGCCGAAATCTGACACAGCCCTGAAACTCAGTGATTGATGAGTGGAGGTAAACACATGATGACATTCGAGAAGCAGAAGTTATTTATGCTAACAGCGTGAACTTTGCACAATGCTCATATTCGCCTATTTCTTCTCCTACTTCTATAAAAGTTTGAAGAGAGGGATTTTTTTGGTTTTAGTCACACACACACACACACACACACACACAAAAAAGAGAGATTATTTTTAGGAACCCAGCTCAGAAGTTTATTTAAAGCTGTTGCAACATCACACAATATTTGGCTGAGAAGCATTGTGCTGACAGAAGAATAACATCAAGCAAAAATGGAGAGCAGTAAAGACCCAGTAGGTGTCAGGTCACACACTAGTATCTGACTTCAGCACACTATCACTCATCACACAGACTTTTCCAAGAGCAAATCTTATTGGGGGGAAATATGGCCCTGTTAGCTGGCAGTGGTGAGCATCTTATAAGGTGTTTATGTTAAATGTCAACCAACATTTAAATCCAGCACTTTCACAAGCCGTGCTCAGTAACCGACCTACAAACACGGCCCCACTCGGCTTTACATTAAATCCACAGTGTAAATATTGGAGTTAAACATTGGTTTCATCTTGGTAAATGGACTGTACTTATCTAGCGTTTTTCTAGTGTTTCGACCACTCAAAGTGCTTTTACACCACATGTCACATTCACCCATTCATACACACATTCATACACTGGGTGCCAATCTCATCAGAGAGGGAAACACCCTTGGCATAGACATTTGGGAGTCATTTGAGGTTAAGTATTTTGCCCAAGAACCCATCGACATGCGGATTGGAGAAGCTGGGAATCGAACCGCTGTACCTCCTGAACCACAGCCGCAAAGATGTTCTGTGGAGTTGTTTTGTGATGAAGTGATGGAGTCACGGCGATATGCCATATGAGTCACATATGGGGACTGGTCGGAAATGGCACTTTGTGGATTTTTAGGCTTTCCACGTTTGCTTAATGTTGGGCTTTACAAGCTTAATCAACTCCTGTCTCTCATCTGACAGCAGACCAGAGATGTTTGTGGTTCTGTTTACCCTCCGACAGAGCAGGTCATGTAAACTTGAACGGTGTGACTCAGCTAATGTGATCGCTTCTTCTCAGTTTCCGCAAAGATCAGCAGTTTTAAAATGTTTAACAAATAGGCAGCGACATAAGATTACATGTCAAAGTCCACCAGAGTTAATCTCCCGACCAGGGTTGTTATAGTTTTTAAATTTTCATTAGTTAGTTTAACAAGTGATTAAGTAGTTATAGTTTAGTTTTTATTTAGTTTTAGTCTTAATTTTAGTTTTTTAGGTATTAGGATAAAGGCCTTTATTTATAGAAGCGTTTTCCGCCTGGAACTTCTTCTTCTTTCTAGAAAAGACAAACATTTGCACGTCAAGCATCTTCTTCTTGTGCTTTATGCGGCAGCCGGCATCCGCTATGCTGCCACCTACTGGAAGCAGACGGTTATCTCAAGAAGTCAAACTGAACAGGACATGGTAAAAATCGAAGGAGAAAACGAGAACGAAACTGATTTTAACCTGCAAGACAGTTTAGTCTTAGTTAGTTTTGCATCTTTCATTGTGTCATTGTATAATTTTTATTTCAGTTAACTAAATTACTTTTTCACTGCTAGTTTTAGTCTTAGTTTAAGTTAACTATAATAACCCTGCTCCAGACAAAAGCTCCTCCTCCTCGCAAATGAGTCCACTGATTGTGCAGATCTACTTGACTTCAGTCAGAAACTTTATTGTTATAAATGCTGGTGTGAAATGTCTTAATTTGGTTAAAAACTTTTGTTGCTGTTGAAACAATACTTACAAATACTGTAAAGGTCTGAAAACTAACCAGGTTTCATCCTAAAACGCCTTTTTCTCCTTCAAACTGCAGAATCCCTGCTGACTCTGAGGGATGATGTAAATTTGGTCCCAGCATCGAAAAAGTTCACAGTTCAACATCTGATTCTCAAATCCTGGATGTTGCACGTTTAATGCACCAAGAGGGACATCTTTTCCAAAAACCGTCCATGCCTGCGATTGAGTGGCCCCCACGACGATGAGGTAACTGACAAGAAAATAAACCAATATAGATGTTGACTGTGATGGATTCCTTGTCTGCGGAAAGTTTCAGGTCTCTGCAAGTCGATCTTAGAAATGAGCTGAAACCAAACGGCTGCCTGGAAGGAAGGAAATCAATCTACAATCTGATTAGATGTCAGAGTGAAGAAACGTCCGTCATACTCAGCTGAAATTACAGAGACTGAAATCAGAAGTGTTTTGACTTCCTTCTACCACTAAAATCTCTGGATTACAGGCTACCAGACGTACCAAACAGAGTAACTTTTCAAGACCTGAAAAATAAATAAACTGTCGCCTACAGGCTCCTCAGCTGATGCAAGGACGCTTTTAGGATCAGGAACCTTTGACTTTTTTGGTTTTCTTTTACTTATGAGCCCAAAATTCAACCTAAAGACACCTTTTTAAGGCATTTGTTTATAATATCCACTTAACCCCTGACCTTTGACCCTGCAGACAAGTCGAGGCATCAGCGGACAAATGAGGAGAGCTGGTCCAAAGCAGCTTTTAAGGCATGTGATGAATATGACAGCTACTACCTTAAAAATAATATTAGATATTTCATTGAATACTAAATATTTGATTGTGGTGATGTTGCTTTTATATCAAAGCTTTTACATATAAAAAGCAAATATAAAAAAGTCACTTAATCTTAAATGTAATCTTATTTTTTCCTAGAAAGTGGAAAAATCTGATATTTCCACTTCTTTATGGAGTTTTGCAATATTGAATTTCTTGTTTTTTGTCATTTCTTTTGTCTCATTTTAAAATATAATAAAGATTCAGCACCAGTTCAGGCAGCAGTGTAACATAATGACTTGAAAATAAATTAAAGCTTGTTTTGTAAAACTTTAAGTCACATTAAACACACAAGTCCTGCTCCAAATTAAAATACCAAAACTACATGTATTTGTTTATTTTCATTTAATTGTGTACTTGCATTTATCTATTTGTGCTTTTAAAAGTACATCGTCTTGAGTTGAAAATGGCTCAGAGAACAGTTGAAACCAAACGTATTATTATAAGCTAACAGAAAAGGGCAAAGTGGAAAAAGGAAATTAATTTTTGAGGTCATTGTAATCCAAAGATGGATGGATTCATAATAGGTTCCAGTTGCATGACTTAAACAGTTTAATTTGTACTTAAACTGACAGGCTTAAATGTTATCAGTAATGAAACCAGCAGGTATAAAACCAGTCAAGCTGAAAAAGGCCGCAGAGTTAAAAGTGGCTTTTTATCTGATTTTGGCCGCAGAACAAAACATGAACAGTCGGAATAAAAATAACACAAGTCTGCGTCACTTGCTTGTATTTCAGTCATGGGAAAATGTACACAGGAGAAAAAAAAAATCAAGGCAGAAATGCAGATGTTCTTATAAGGAACAAAAAAAAACCCCATAAAGGGAGAAAAAGCTGTGAGTGATAAACAGCGATGTGTTGTCTCACCTACAGGTTTCCCTCCGCTCCGCTGCTCTGAGCGCTGACGCCACCAATTCATTTAAAAGTTTCCCAGCATTCCCCACATTCCTCCGTGTGTGTGTGTGTGGAGGAGGGTTGGGTGGATGGGTTGGTTGGTGATGGGTAGGCTGGGGGTCGGAGGGGGGGGGGCTCTCCTCCTCCTCCTCCTCCGCGTTGATGACTCAGCTGTTTATCAAAAAAACCACAAACCAAACTTCCCACCGGCCTCGAGTGAAAAACACTGGAATATTCTCTCATATGGTCATCTGTTTAGGCAGTGCACGAGCTGACCTTTGACCCCTTTTGCGGTACTAAGAAAGAAGTCAGTATATCAGGATTTCAACTCAATCACCACTAAATCATGGTGGAGAGGTTAGCGTGGATCAGTGACCTCGGGATCTCTCTTATCAGGTTCAACAGCTTCTGGAAAGACGGGGAAAGCTGGTCCTAGGTGAAAAATGAGATTTGAAAGAAAGAAAAGACAAAAGGAATATGTGATTTTCCGAACTGAAGTGATGGTCACTGGGCGGTGGAGGGGGACTTCCCAAATCCCAATCATTAGAACCAGGGCGACTGTGTGGGTTGAGCTGCATATAAGCTGTATGTGAGCAGAGGGTGACGTCACGGCAACACGTGGGATCAATAAAGAATAAATAATAATCATCTCGCGTGGGAACCAGACGAATATGCCGAGCTTATGTTTTATTTGCTCTGGCAGATTCGTCTTGCCTCCCTCGTATTCTGACAGATTTCCATCCTCGCTGGCCACTGACGAGCCAATCGAAGCCGCTCTTCTGCAGTGCGTGCGGGACATGCGGAGGCGGGGCTCATGTGGTGATTGGTCGACGTCATTAAAACTCCATCGGAGCATCGGACCGGTTAGTGCAGGACAGTCTGCAGAGGTCCGTCCAGCTCAACGCACCAGATCCATGAAACTCAGATCAAACAGTCGAACTCGGCAGTGGTGATTGAATATGAATCAATATTCTGTTTCTTGCCTCGTCGCTGCCGCCAAGTGCTCCTCATGGGGGAATATCAGGTCTCTGTAAAATAAAGAGTCTAGACCTGCTCTATGTGAAAAGTGTGATAACTTCTGTTGTGATTTGGCTCTCTGCTTTGCCAATTTTCCACCTCAAATTTTTTCTGAATCATATTTTAGGACACTGTTTTCCTTCAATATGAGAAATTGTGTGACCATTTGTCCTCGTTGAAAACCGCCCAACTTGCATGTCACTCAGCGCTACGTCACACGTTTCATTGCTTTGATAAATTGTAAATCTATCCAGTTGCACCCAGAGACATTAAGGTCAATATCACCCCTTAGAAATCTACTATAAACTGAGAGGTTGTGAAACGTAGTAAACGATTTCTGACCCAGCATCAGTGTTAGAGAATGCTGGTGAACAATGAGGGATGACACATGTAGAAACTATTATATAATGTCCAAAAAAATGAAGGTAAAGGCTCACATTGTTTAAATGTTTACGTTGCTGCTGCTACAACAGGCCCAGTAGTAGAGTCTGTTCAAAAGACTGATGACTCTCAGACACAGACATGTCAGAAAATCCCAAAAATCATAGATGAAGATTCAAAGTTATTCTGTGGACAACATGTTTGCAGTTTATATTCTGTCCAGTTGAAGCCATATTATAAGGCTCAATTACGTTTTTTGTGTACATGTGTTTTATTCAAATTTAAAGGGTTTAAAATGTGAAAATAAACGTATGAATAACTTGCACATATTCTTTTTTTGTGGACTCAGCATAAAATTTCTGCTTTTAATCCATTTTGAGAGAATATATTAGAGGATTATGGCAAAAATGTCTAAGTGGTGTAACCATAGAAACTTTGTACAAAATAATTCAACTTGCTTAAAAACAGTAAATTCTCAATAAAACACCATATCAGCTAGTTTGGCATGATCTTACATTATAACTTTATGAAGCATAACGTTAGTTCATCCAGGACACGGATGCTGTAATCAGCTGACAGCCACTGATTGAATCAGCACACCTTATCAGTCACACACCAATCACAGCCATTCTCACCACAAGGCCGTCCCTTTTAAATATGACTCCCACCTACACTGATCTAGCTGTAGGTGGATAAAATATATCATATTTTTGAATTGACCCATATATATAATAAATAAATATATAGAAATGAATCACAAGATTTCCTGACAGTGTTTTTGTTCACATGAGAAATATACCAATAGCATTTCAAATGGATTACATAAACAAGCTTTTTGCACGTATACACACACACGTTGTTATGGTTGACTTTTCTCAGCAGATAAACAAAGTCAGGATCACTTTAATTAAGACTTCATCTGGTACCATGAATCACCTGAGAGGCTTCAGTTGGTTTGAATGTCGCAGCTCGCAGACCACACATATTTCAAAATGAACATAAATGACAAAACGTTCCTGCGGGTCATCCTCTCTCCTCCTCCTCCCTAACGTTTCCCTGCTTTATATATTGCGGAGGACCGGAGGGCAGGAATTCCTTCAGTGTGCGGACTCGTTACTTCAACAAATGACACAAACTATGACTGCAGACTTTGGACTGCGCTCCTCCTTCACATCCTTCTTACTGCACTGCGAAAACATCTCAAAGCTGCAAATCCAACCCAGTGTGAAGTGTTTCCCACAGACTGTTGAGAGACTTTGGTGGTTGGGCCAAATGCATCATATTGGTGCACTCTGAGAGCAAAATGAAGACGTTATATCTATAAAAAATGTAATGCCCTGAACAATTTTTTAACTACTGTTTGTGTAGGTATGAATTTTGATGACACAGCAAAAAGGTCACACCCACAAAGCATGGGAAAGAAACTTTACCAGTTCATAACTGTTCCAGACAAACCATTAAAAAAGACTTATGTCCATATTTCACATCTTTGAAATAAAGAAAGCAGAAGTGATTATCCACAACAACTCATTCATTACAGAGGAACATAACATAAAATACTGTTAGATTTTTGTTTTTCGATTAAATATCTTTTTCTACATTGATTAAAGTTATTAAAATGAACACTTTGATTTCATCTGTAATGAAGAGAAGACAATAATCATAATGTTAACCTATCTTTCATGAAGGCATAACCTACCGCATTTTTTGTGTGTTTCCACTAGTAATAGTACCTGGGACCTGGTACTTTTTTAGTACCTGCTCTGCCGAGGTTCCCAGCGAGCCAAGCCGATACTAAATGTGACATCACCAGACTGCCGGCCACTGATTGGTCAGAGAGTCACTGGAAGAGTCATGAGCCGTCCCACACAAGAATCAAACTCGGCATTTTTAAATACCAGCAACAGCGTTACAGCGATTCGTTTCTCTTCTCTTGCTTTGTGTGAGACAGAAAGCCACATACAGCAGCAAGTACACCACTGCCTCCATGTCCTCCATTGTTTATGTATTTGTGTCGAGTATAAAAGGAAGCCACGGCAGTTTCACGCAGCCGTGCTATGACGACCCCGCCCACGTTGAGGAGGTACTATAGTAATGGAAAAGGTTGTTCCTGGTACCAAACCGAGTCGAATCAAGCCGAGTCGAGCCGAGTACAGCTAGAACTGTATAGTGGAAAAGCGCCAATACACATACATAGCCCCTGCTGGACCAATTTTGCATGACATGTTATTCATATGTGGTGTATTTCTTTATCAGGTGCTCTCATTCAGCCTGATTGTTGCACAGTCTCTCTCTCTCTCTCTCTCTCTCTCTCGTCAATTGCCATTTGATTGATGGGACTGGCAATCCTGTTTCATGACTTTCTTTCTGTTGATCTAGTCGTTATCTGTTTTTAGGTTAGAGGGAGGAGCCCATATCTTATGGCTCTATGTGGTCTGGGTGTCTTCCCTTCTTTTTTTTATTTTGGCTGGCCCGTCATCTTTAGTTGGAGATTGCTGATTTATGTTCTGTTAATAAATTTACTATTTTAGGGTGACCCTCGGACTCTGGTTATGGTTAATCTTCTTGAACGAGCCGTTTCAGAGGGTCGTAACACCCCTATTTAAATTGTGTAACTGACAGAGATTTTAGGGAGTATAGCGTATTCATACATATTGGTTCAACATGAATTATGTGTTGTTCTTGACGAGAGCGGTCACCAGGATACGGCAAACAAAGACCAATCGTTGCTCAGTTCTTACAGTATTTTTCTTCTACTGTAGTTCTACTATGGCAACAGGAGATGGGAGGGGAGAGGAAGGGGCAGAGTAGCAGCTCTGGGTCAGGGCGAGATGCTTTGCTGAAGCAAGTGGTCAGAACAACGTAACACTTTGGAGAGAGTACAGATGTGTTCGGCTCACTATGAAACTGTGGTGGCACAAATTAGACAATGGAATTAATGGGAAACGCTGATGTGCCAATATTCAAATTATCAGAGCCTCTCACTACAGATTTTGTCTTATTTAACATTGTATTTTACTTCCTCTGACTTTGTCTTCACTTTCATCAATGGAAACCAGCTTTTAGCCTGCTAGCACTTTTTAACAGTAGCAGTGTCTGAAATAGAGAGCTGAAGTGAAAGTGGAACTAGTCGGCTTATTCTCAACAGAATAACATGTGGCTGACGTCATTGGTTAGATAAGGATCTGATATCATTCATAAAAATAATAAAAACTTTAGTTGCCTTTATCTAAATGCTCTCCCATAATCCCTAGACACATCAATTAGCAGGACAGACACTGTAGGAGTGTTCAGACAGCAGAGATTACAACTTGAAAGATGAAAAAAAAAAAAAAGAAAAGATTTTTGAGAAGAGTGTTTTATAGTTGTTGATTTCCAGAGCAAGAACTGCTAAAGTCTTAATGACTGGAAAAACTGACAAGGGAACCTGTTAAACCCAAGAAAATATGACTTTATTATTGGAAACTTTGTTCTCTATATTTGTTGAATTATATGCTCATTTCACATTTTTTTGCATGTTCAGCTGAACTGCTTCGACTAAAAAGACAACTCGAGAAATTATTGGGATTAATTACACAGAAGTGGACCAACTGACCCTTGTCTCCATTATCCTACACATTTGCACCAATTACAGTCATTCCAGGAAAATTTCTATAAATATGAAGTTATATATTGGTTATTATCTGGGAAACTCTTGAGGAAATTATAGGGAACTCATAAAAAGTGTAGCTGAATATTTGTGGCGTGACTCTCCAGCTGTGTTGATGTGAGATATTATCGACAGTTTGTCCCAGAAAGATAAGAGATTAAATAAATGAGCCACTTCGCACTGTTTCTGTTACTTCTCACTGCTGTCAGGTGAAAATGCAAACAACTCAAAAAAGTTCAGTTTCTCAGGACTTTTTATTTATTTATTTATTTATTTATTAAGAAAAACATCCTCCATGAAATCCGCAAAAAAAATTACAAATATGTTTAAACAACAACATATTTTTCTTCTCTGATGTGTTTGCAGCTCATCTCATCATTCAGCTGAAGTTCAACACAAATCAAGTTTAGTTTATAGAATTTTTACAGAAGTTTAAGACAAATTGAGACAAGTGATTTTATTTATTTAGGTTTTTTTTTTCATTTAACCCCAAGGTGATATTACAGATAACTTCAATATGTGAAGTCTGGAGCTTTTTAATGTGTGTATGTGTGTATGTTTTATAGTCTGGAAAGTCATTACTGCAGCTCCGAAAACACTCATTGGGGATATTGAGTTGCGAGTAAATCCTTAACGTAGAATTCAGGGGAAAAACAAACCAAAACTCGAGCCACCAGAAATTTATGAGGCTTTTTTTTTTCTTCTTCCTGAGAAATCTGAGTCTGCAGATAGCGAGGAGGCCTGCGAGCTCTGAGACCACCTGCAGGTTCAGACATTCCTGCCTCTTTCTTTTTTTCTTTTTTCTCCAGCTTTACACATCGTGACTGTGCAGCACGTCTCTCTTCTCCGCATGGCTGCACGATGAGCGACTGTTTCCTAATCATATTAATCCATATTACAGGCAATGACAGTGACATCATCACATGTACCAGCCAAAGAGAGCAGATTATTTGCTTGCATCCCAAAGCTTCAGAGTCCATCAAATGTTTTATGGCAATAATACATCTTAACCTGAACAGTTTGTGAAATTCTTTCATCTGATGTCTTACCCAGAGTTCAGAAGACAAAAAATATTAGCCTGTGCTTTTAAATTAGACCCCTTCAAGCTACGAATTCCAAGTATTAATTGTTTTTCCTCCAGATTTTTATGTCTTGATGGACTTAAAAGGATTCTTTAGCATCATGGGACATTAAATCTCTCACTGGGACACAGGGATTACTAGCTCTTTAAAAAACAACGACAGAGGAATATCTGGGATGTATTAGTCTGAATGAATAGGGTCTTTTTTAGTTTGAATAAAGAATGGATTTACAAAACAAACATAACTAACCAATTACGTTTAGTTTTAATGTCCCATAATGATAAACAATTCTTTTAAGACCATTAAGACATAAAATGTGGAGGAAAAAACAATTAATACTTTAATGGAATTTGTAGCTTTAGAGGGTCTGATTTAAATGTACGAGCTAACATTTTTGTCTCCTGACTCTGAGTAAGACATCACACAGGATAGGTAAGAATATATTACTGTCATAAAACACTCCTGCTTCCCCCACGAAGCTAAAAAATCCGTCACTGGGGGATTAACTGAGAACTGGAGGGCAATATAAAGGTCAAGTGGTTCATTTTTGAAAATCGTGATGATATTTTATCTTGATTAATTGGTTGTTTTTTTTGGTTAATTAGCACCAAAGCAAAAGACTGTTACTCAACACCAAACTTGTGTGAAGTGGTGCTCTGAAAAGTGTTTGGAAATCAACATTTTCACAACATGCATGGGAATAAAGGCTTTGTGGACAATGTGAGAGGATTCCCCATATGATACTTTATGTCACTGCAGTATTGATGTCGGTCATAAATGTGTAATTTACTTCTTCACTCAAGTGTCTGTGAATTACATCCCATGGTCTCGCAGCAGATGGAGGCCCGGGTTGAGCAACAGCGCTTCAGTAAGAAGTAAATGTAGTGATGAAATATGACTGTAGCGTTAACAGATAGCATCTTATCCCAAAGGGCACATCTGGCATGTTTTCAAACACAACCAAGCCTTTAATATGTGTTATTGTGAGGCACGCGATCGTCAAACGCACAACAGGAAAATAAAAGCCAGCATACTTCCTCTTTAGCTTATGAATATAAAAACAACCAATAATGACAACAGGAATCTATCACGGGAGAACTGGATTCTGGGAATTTGGCACTCGATAGTGTTGGTTTCTGAAAGTGTTGGTAATTTAAAAAGAATGCACTATTTCACAAATTTTAAGATATAAAACTTCAAATGAAGTTTTACAGTATAATGATTATTTACAAGAACTTGTTAAAAGCTCGAGAGGCAGAGAGGCCGTTTGTACTCTTCCTTGCAAAGTGTGATTCTTAAAAACCAGAACACAGCCTTATCAAGTGAGGATGTAAGATGACGGTAAACTTTACACGTGCATAGATTTTTAAAAGGGGTTGGAAAAAAATAGTCTGTATGTAGCTTGACTGGAAAGTATTCCAACTCCCTCGGGTGATTGGAAAACCCCAATGTTAATAAAAATAGCTGGCATCAACCTAAACTGTGCTGCATCAAGGAAAATGATTGTTCTCTCTCGTGTATGTGTGTGGACACGCATGTCGATGTGCTCATAATCACAGAGGAGTGGATGTCTGACATGTTTCTAACAGTCAGTAATTGAGATGTACAACATTTTTTGGCTCACGTCTTAAAAAAACAGCATGAACTTAAGTGTGATGACCTGCGTTCCCCCAGGAAGAGTGTGTAGGAACACCCAAAAAACACTGTGCAAATACTTATCGGAAAATCCGGTCAATAATTGGATGAATGAGTGTGAAAAGCTGCACACTTGGAAATAAAGAGGATTCCAGTATTGTTTTTGGCGAGAACTGTGAGAACCACTGATGCAGAATGAGACTCACAACATGTTTAGATGGCGTGATTGACTATCTATGAGTCAACTGTCATTGTTAAAAAAAAAAAGCATAGTAACTCGACTAACAACACGCATACCTAGATTATTATTCACAACACACAACATTCACAAAGCACAATGCTTCCCGAAACTACATGGCAGCACAGAGTTCTTCCTCATAGAACCATATGCTGTTTTTTATGGTGTATAAATTAGGCATTGTGACAAAGAGCGTTCATATATGAAACAATGTTCTATGGAAAACGATCTGAGTTTTGTAGAGAAATCATCCTCTGAGGTTTTTTTAACCTTTGTGTCGTCCTCCCGGGTCAAATTGACCCCGTCTGTTTTGACTGTTCCTTCTTTCCTCCCTTCCTTCCTTCCGTCTGTCCTCCCTCCCTCCTTCCTTCCTTCCCTCCTTCCTTCCTTCCTTCATTCCTTCCTTCCTTCCATTTTTCTTCCTTCCTTCCTTCCTCCCTCCTTTTCTTCCTCCTTCCTTTACTTCCTTCCTCCTTCCTTTCCTTCCTTCCTTCCTTCCTTCCTTCCTCCCTCCCTCCCTTCATTCCTTCCATCCCTCCTTCCTTTCTTCCTTCCTCCCTCCTCCCTTCCATCTTTCCTTCCTTCCTTGACTCTAGGACAACAGGAGGGTTAAAGCAAGATGTTCTATGTAGATTATTGTAGTTTGCTGTTAGAGAAGAACAAGCTGTTCTTGAAGGGATCCTTAATGCACTGATACTTTATTTTACTGTTCTTTACATCACAAAAAGCTTTAGGACTACCTGAGTTTAGCAGTGACGAGAATGCCTCTAACGGGGTTCTTCAAGGTACTGTTCTGGCAATTTTAAATTAAGGATTTGATTGTTGTTCTACCATCAGAACAATGTAAGCACAATAGTCACGTCATAATGTGTTGTACAATCAGGACAATGGTTAGTCAGTAGATTTTAACATATATGATGTTCACTCAATGTTCAATGATGTTCACTCAATCAGCATTTCATGTAACATAAGTGGTGTCATGATCAGCAGATTATGACACACACATACACCTAATCATAGTTGACATAGTTGCTCATTTGTATCAGAGAAGATGAATAATAAGAATTCCCATTACATTACCAAACAGGTTGATTTAAAAAAAGTTGAAAAACTGAGCTTGGCTTTTCTGGGAATCCCTCCACAATGGTTCTTTACACCACTAACAGAACATTTAGACCATGTCCGGCAATGTTGCACTACCACGCAGCGTCCTATGAAGGTTTGTGCGTGTCACTACATTGGTGGTCCATTTGTTTGAAGTATCTGGTCGTAGCACAAGTCGGAAAAACTAACCAGAAACTTCAATTCACAGCCCGATGCAACGCCAAAAGTTCATACTCCCTCTTGACAGGGTTGTACAGCTCTGGAAATGTCATCACAGCAGCGATGAATCTCACAGTTCCTCGGTAAACATTGAAATGCTACAATGCTACAGGGTAAACAAGGTTTCTTCTTCCTGTGGGTGTCTTTAGTCTGATCGCATGCTTACCTCATTGTCCAAGATAGCAACTTGTCAGATGACATCATGTTGCATACTGGTAAATGTTGAGCCTGGTTCAACTTTTTTGCCAATGAGGGATGTCCAAA
The DNA here is from genome assembly GCF_963691925.1 of Scomber scombrus. NCBI lineage: Eukaryota > Metazoa > Chordata > Actinopteri > Scombriformes > Scombridae > Scomber > Scomber scombrus. The sequence continues at coordinate 4,700,924 of NC_084986.1, read as the reverse complement.
CTATTCCATAAAGGGCCGTGTGCCTGCAAGTTTTTGTTCCCAACCAATCAAGAGCAAACAATTCGACCAATCAGCCGTCTGAAGACTGAGATGAGTCAAGCCTGGTGTGCTCCGGCTTGGTTGGAATGAAAACTTGCAGCAACATGGCCCTTTATGGAGTAATTTGGACATCTCTGCCGTACGCGTTCCCTATCCCCCTCAGCGTAAATGCACTGCACCCATCCAAATGAATAAGAGGGCTGGAGTTTCAACACATTGCTGGATTTGGTCTGGTCTAATGGCTCCTAAGCACCCAAAATGTTTCTATGTAGACTTTCTGAGCTTGACATCATAGCGAAACCTCCTATGAAGATTTTGTCAAAACATCCTCATAATTTAATAACCATATAGGTCAATTGAGCCAGCTCACCAGTACAACCCATAGGAGTGTTTACTGAAATGTCGCCATGACCCACAGGAGCGTTTTCTAATACGCCGCCTCTATTGGTGCTTTCCAAAACCAATATATGTCACTGTTAAAAGATAATTATGTTTATAGTGTGACAGCACTTTGTTTAGGGTTTGGTTTAGGCACAAAAGCCACTTAGTTAGGGTTAGAGAAAGATCATGGTTTGGATTAAAATCATGGGCGTAGGAGGCATTGGAAATGTGGGTGGGACAATCTAATGCGGGTGGGAGCGCTGGGGGGGATTAGGGGTTTTGCCCCAGAAAATGTTAAACAGAGAAGATGTCATTTCCTCTACTCTGGTGCCTTTTAACAGATGTTTGGCTAGTTTTATTTGGGTTATTCTTGACTTGATTGAAATGTTTCCCATTCAATATTCCCATTGATTTCCATAAAATCGTGAAAGGGAAAAAAAATAAATCTGGATCACAAATTATTCTAAACTGTCAAATTTCTTTCATCACTCACCTCAACAATGGATCTCTCTCCACTGTCCCCGCATCCAGGTTTTTATTTGTTAGATTAAAGAGGCTCCGGCCATAAGGGACCTGGCTGTTAGTTAGCTGATGTTAACTGATTACTACCAAAGAGGATTTACTTTCCTCATCTTTGAAAAAATACTATGTTCATGTGGGGAAGCAAATACATCAAATTAAGAGACTGTCAGACACAAAATAGACGAGTCCCTCCCGGGTCAAATTAACCCCGTCTGTTTTGACTGTTCCTTCTTTCCTCCCTTCCTTCCTTCCGCCTGTCCTTACTCCCTCTCTCCTTCTCTCTTTCTTTCCTCCCTTCCTCCATCCCGCTTCTTTCCTTCCCTCCTTCTTGTCTTCCTTCCTTCCACCCTTCCTTCTTCTTTTCCTTTCTCCCTCCCTCCTTCCTTCTTTCCTGCCTTCTTTCCTCCGTCCTTCCTTCTTTCCTTTCCTCCCTTCACTCCTTCCTTTTTCCTCCGTCCCTCCTTTACTTCCTTCCTTCCTCCCCCTTCTTTCCTTCCCTCCTTCTTGTCTTCCTTCCTTCCACCCTTCCTTCTTTCCTTCCTTCCTCTTTTCCTGTCTCCTTCCCTCCCTCCTTCCTTCTTTCCTGCCTTCTTTTGTCCGTCCTTCCTTCTTTTCTTTCCTCCCTTCACTCCCTCCTTTCCTTCCTTCTTCTTTCCTCCCTCCCTCCTTTACTTCCTTCTTCCTCCCTTCCTTTTTCCTCCTTTCTTTCCTTCTTCCTCCCTCCTTTCCTTCCTTCTTCCTCCCTTCCTTCCTCCTTTCCTTCCTTCTTCCTCCCTTCCATCCTTGACTAGAGGACAACAGGATGGTTAAATGCCAAGCTGTGTGACCCACCTTAACTCCGCTTCCTGGCATCTGAGCATCAACGACCATCAATGACTTGTGTATGTGTGAACACACTATGTGAAAATCTGGCTCGGTGTGAAGTAGCGGTGAAACTGCGTAACAGGAAGAGTATGACATAATAAATTACATATTAAAAGTAATAAGAACATAATTAAAATAAATTAGGTAAAAAGAGGAAGAAAGAGGGGAAAATAAGGGGGGGGGGGGGGGTTCTTCTGTATATTAGTCAGAGGTTTCAGGGGAAAGAGTTTTATAATGGTTTAGTAATTTATTGCTTTTTTATTGTTTACTAGCTTGAGTGATTTTAATAAAGAGTTCAATTCTAGGAGGAAAGGTGCAATTTTAGGTGATGTTTTAGAGAATTTTCTGTTTCTGAGTAAAACATCAGGCACGAAGAATTTACTAAATTATCAATAGTTATCAATATGGTCAAAACTGTGCTTTTACAATGACCTAAACTGAACACTGTAAAAGGTGGAACTTGTCCCACCATTATATAATAGCTGCGACTTCCAAGATGAAAATGATGAAATGTTGACTGGGTTAAGGTGACTGTATCAGCTGAGATTTGGTGTTTAGAGCGGCCAAAAGCCTCTTTGGCACACCAGCGTCTTCATTGGGCTGCAGAGAACCTGGTCTACAGTAGTTATTTAGAGCAGTGGTTCCCAAATGGGGGTACTTGAAGGCACTCCAGGGGGTACATTAGATTTTTAAAGATATTTATATATATTTTAAAAATAGCATCAATTCAAAAATCCTTTAAAATTACATGTTTATTTATCAACAATTGAGTTCATGAATTCAGTTTAAAAAGATATCTTTATTAAAGATAGATAGATAGATATACTTTATTGATCCCAAGCTGGGAAATTACAGTGTAGCAGCAGCATTACACAGACACATAGTGACGATACAGTGACAATAACAACATATAGTATAAGGATATAAAGAATAAGAATATAAGAAAAACAAACTATACATACTAAAATAGCAAAATGTAATGAATAAACTAGAGATAGTAAAATAGCAAAATAGCAATAGTAAATAAAATAAAATGTAAAATGTAATGTGTAATGTACAAAAGTATATACAACAGATTGGCAGTGTTGATTTTAATGCAAAGTAAATCAAGTAAAATGTTTTTATTTCCAAATAGTTCAAATGAATGCAATGTTTTGCACAGTTACAAAATCAGACACTGATGACACAGTGTTTTACGTCTTTTTTTCAACCAAATATGCTTTGCGCTGGTTAGGGGTCACATCGCTTAAAAAAGGTTGAGAACCACTGCTTTAGAGCATCAAAAAGCTTGTGTCAAACATGTCAGTATCATACAACTAAAAATATTTTAATGGTTCTTCAAAGAAAGAAAAGGGTTCACTGCAGGTCAATCTGAAAATGGCACTATGAGAAACTTTTATATTATTCACAAAACTGCAAAAAAAAAAAAGAGAAGAAGAAGAAGAAACTATTGATGCTTTTTCTCTTTCAGAATGCTAAGAGCTCAAATTATTATCAATAATTTTTGGGATATTATCTTTAATAGATTTAGTTTAATATTAGCTTCTTTCTTTCTTTGCATGTACTTTAAAATAGACTATTAGACTATGACTCAGAGTAGATGGGTCAATGACGTATAAGGATTTTCAACAACTCAATTTTAAATAATAAAAACAAGCATATCTAATGCAGTAGTTCAAACATTCATAATGTTGTGTACCTGACAATTCATATTATAATTTGAAAGTGATTTTAGTGGGTTTTTCAAGATTAATTGGCACTGGCCTGAAAACAAAGTCATGTGGTGCGACCATGATTCATCTTGAAATATCTTATATAAATAAAAGATCTTCATTTACACAAAAAAAAAATGCAAATACTTTGTTTCCAAACACTTTATATTACTGAAAAAAAAGAAGAAGATGTGAAGCGTGTTAAGTAAATTAATTTATTTCAAGATGAATCATGGTCGCACCACATGACTCTTTTTAAGGCCAGTGCCAATTAATCTTGAAAAACCCACTAAAATCACTTAATTTCAAATGTATAATATGAATTTTCAGGTACACAACATTCTGAATGTTTGAACTACTGCATTAGATATGCTTGTTTTTATTATTCTACAATTGAGTTGTTGCAAATCCTTATACGTCATTGACCCAGATATACTGGAGCATGTCCATTATGAGACTGTTATTTTTGTCTATAAGTCCCCACCGTCTACATATTGATGCACTGTTCTTTAATAACAGGGTCTGAAGAAGGAGGAGCGGAGTGGCCTCTTCTCCTAAAAGCTTTGTCATTCTGCTCTCACACATATTTCCATGTTGACTCCCCATAAAGAGGAGAATTTATGTGAAAGAGTTAAAGAGAACAGATTTCTGAGAATGACTACATCAGTCACATCCGTTTATGAAATAAATTACCTCATGTCAGCTTCGTTCTCGGCAGTCTGGTAATAGTCGCTGTTTATGAACCGTCACATTCCATCAAGATCTGTAATAACTTTGATCTAAAGGGACAAGTATGAGACTTAAAATGATGATTGGTTTTACATGTGCAGCAGGTATACTGTGTTCAGATGGCTGCCTAACTACATGACCACATTTAATCCTTTTAACAGGCAGATAAATGATGTCACCTTTGTTGCTTGGTTGAAAATTGGGGGATTATCTCATGACTGTATCGAACTTTGAAAAACTAGAGCTCCGCAGTAACTGGAAAACCACCTGACACACATTTGCTTAAACCTGTAAACTACACAAGTTAAAATTGTGCAGTAAGACCTACTTTGATTTGACATAAAACACATGTTCAAATATTCACAAACTCAAGTCAAGTCTGTTTTATTTATAAAACCGCAAAATCACCAACTTGCCTCAAAGGGGCTTCGTCATCTGTAAAGCAAGTACCTGTGGGTATGTGATCTGAACTGTTGAGTCACCTGAGTCACACAGAAGTAATAACTCATGTAATTAAGGGGTGATTATCACTATGATTGCAATGTAAACTAGTATAGCCTACTGATGAAATATAAATAATTGTAAATTGTAATAAGAAATTATTGTAGGTGCAAAAATGTTTTACAGTATTTGCTGCTGTATAAAAATCAATAAAAAATGTATTTTTATGATAATTAAAGTGTAACTGAACTTGCTCACTTCCTGCTTGCCCTACTTTTGTTGCAATATATATAAGTGTAATGCTACTTGCTAATCATACCTGCCCCGTTAGCACAATTAAGCTAAAGTAGCTAACATTAGTCCAATGCTGTGTCTCAAATCACACACTTCTGTTAGTAAACTTCAGTGTGGTATACAGTGCACACTATGTACTTACTTGTGCAGTGTTCAAATTTGGACAGGTTAGTGTTGGCTCAAATCAAACACGGCCGTTGCGAACTTATTGGAAATGACGATTAGCTAGTTAGCAAGCTAGCGTTAGCATTTACGTTGTTGTTCGTGGTACCAAATCATCACAGACTGCTTAATAAACCTAATTAACTGACTGTGACTAGTGGTGCTTAGTGCAACAAACACATATATAACGCAGCGATGTTCACCGTAGTTACTGAGTTACAACATTTCCAGTTTGACAAGTTGTCCCTCCCCTTCTGCTACGGAGCCAAGATGGCGACCGCTGAGGGCAAGAAGTGTCCGTAGTTCCACACTCAGCTTTTTGACCATTTTGAGTGTAACATCCAGGTACTCATAGTGCTCTGTATTCTTCCATACTTCTCAGTGTGAACGCACAATATGCACTAAAATGAAATGCTCTAAATTGCAGTGAAGCTAATTAGGTTGCTAAGTGACAGACAGGTAAAGATGTAGGATGATTAATGAGGAGAACTTTAGAGCCAGTTAAATGCAAAGCTGGATATAAAGATTTGTAACCTTGATTAAAAGACACAGCAAGTCTTACATCATTTAAAAGCTCTTTGGTGCATCTTAAACATAGGTTGTTGCACTATAGCTTCATTTCCTTTCCAAAACAAAGCTTACTCTTCAGACATACTTGCTCATTGGTGTAAGTAATGTTTCTCTTACTCAGCACCTGCCTGATATTGATCTTTTCCTCCTGACCTACAGTACTATATATTAAGATTATCTTCCCTCTGGTGAGTTCATATGTTTAACATGTTTCCTATAATGGAGTCGATCAAAGCTTGACTGACTATAATGATCGGGTTCCCTCTGATAGCCATCATGGGTACACTCATTTTAAATTCCTCATGCTTTTTAAGAGTGTACAGAGTCATCTTTTTGGATGCATTACTCACTGTGTAGCTCGCTGCTGCTGTTAGCCGCCAGTAGCCTGAAGGTATGCAGATGACAGGAGTCATGGCCGACCGGTGAGAGGTTACACAAACCAAGATAACATCTCAGGCCTGTGATTTTTCAAGTGTCTGCCATTTAGGGGATGATAGTTTACAATTTTGGAGTTGCACGTTATGCCAGTGTGTGTTTTTTTCCCCTCTCAGTGCTTGACCTCTTGTCTTGAAAACTGGCTGACTGTGCGGATCAGTGAGTCACTTACCCTGCAGAAAAAGGTCAAAAACATCAGAAGAGTCATTTGCACGAGCGTGAGTGTTTATATCCAAGTAGGGAAAACTATGCAGGCTCATCCATCATGTCGAAACCACAACAGACCTGTAAAACTTCCCTATTTTCATATGTTTTCACCCTCTTTCAATCGGACCATATTATTCGGAATTCTTTTAATTTAATGTCTATGGGGTTTTTAGTTTATAATAATACTGTTTTCCACGAATAACAACACAACCGCTGCACCCCAGCAACCAAGAAATGAGCTCTGGAGGACTGGCTTGTTTTATAATAAGTGTTTATATGTTTTGAAGCCTTCCAGAGAAAGGTCATTTGTGTTGTGTACTCTGACAATATTTGATGCATGCGTAATTCATTCATGGTCATTTGTTGTGTGTAAACCACACCATCTACAGTATACACATGCAAACCACCAACAAAACCACAATTTATCACCGTGGATCAAAAGAGATATAAAAACACTGAACCTGGGATCCCACCAGGTGCATGTGCTCCACATTTCAGCTTTGATGCAGTTTTATTTCATCCTCCACACGGCATCCTACCCCCATGGAGCGTTTTAACTCTGGGCGAGTCATCCGCCTTTTAAATTCAGTTGCACTATTACTACAGTAATTATGGCGGCCTAGTCGTCCAAGTGGAACGAGTGTCTTTAGTCTGCCGTAATTACTGCAGTAGCAACACAACTAAACAGCTCGTTTTTGTTGACTTACTCAAAGTTTGTTGCTTTGGTCAATTTCCTTGATTTTGTGTGTCTACTATGGGTAAGAAGTCTGCATAGTTAAATGACTTCTTTGTCTGTTCACGTCTGTTTTGTGTTTATTGCTGAGGAACAAGCCAAAAACCCAGATTACATTTAGTTTTTTGTAATTTGGATAAAATAAGAAAAAAATCCCTCATTTGTAGAGAAATATGCTGTAATATAATAATCTAACGTGATATGTTTTTTTAGGAAGTGGATGGATGTGAACACTTGGGCTGATATATCTTAAATTCTGTTAACAGCATCCAGTGAACATGCAACTAGTATTTAATAAAAGCCTGACTTCTTTAAATTGGTATTTAATTTTGCTTGTTTATTTATTTATTTTAAAGGGATACTTCACTCAAATTACAAGAACTTCTTCTTGGCCTGAGTGGAAAGCAGAAAAATCAATCATCAACAAGATTATTTTGTGTTTTCTGAGGTTTTATTAGGTTGTGAGACGTCTGAATCTGAGGTTTTAAAACCTTAAAATTTCAAGAATAAAGCAAAATATAAAAAAATGTTCAGCAAAAGTTGGAATTGCGATGAAACAAAATGAAAAAGCGATGAAATCATTAAATTATAAGACAAATCATACTTTTTGGAATCATCATAATATTATGATAAGGAACAATGTTGTTTATTGTTAGGCTGTACAGTATTACATTCTTCTAACATTACAACTTTATTTTCATAAAGCTACAACCTTTTTCCTCTGTAAATATTTAGACTACATTCTGAAATTTCCTTTTTCTCTCTCTCTCTCTTCATAGTGGCCCAAATACTCTGAAATACACAACAGTTCAAATGGAGGTGAATTAATTTTTTTAAAGTTTTTGCTGCTCAGTTCATTTAAAACTTACATTTTAAAAACTTAACAGCAACATGTTTTTCCAGGAACTATGCCCGAACTCTGAACAGTGTTCATTGAGTGTACCCATAAACCGAATCCCCTCATGTAGCTGTGTGAAAAGTGTTAACAGTTTCCATTTTGGCTGTTGTAATCCCGGGGTCTACCTCTGCAGACTTCACCTTTCATGTGGAGCTCAGATGTTTGAAGTGAGCCATCAAGTAGAAAAATACCTCAGAGCACATAATTCTGCCAAAACTGGCAACCTGCGCTCTGTGGCACCTCATGTAACGACGTAAAGTTTCTCAGAAAATAAGCAGGTCCGGTTTTTCTGTCTTTCAGGATTTTTTGACACATGATAATCTCGCCCCGAGTCAAAGTGGGCAGCTGACGGATATCTGCGGAGCCATCCAGACGTCACAAATCATCCTTAACCTGCCATGAGGTGAGCTTGACGGCTCATCTTGATCGCATTTGTACACGTTTGAACGTAACCTCGGGACAGATCTGTGCAAGGCTGAGCAACGTGATCATGTTTTCAATATGAAGAACTGTGTGACAGATGACTGACCATGATTATATATATCCCTTAACAAGAGGAACAAAGTTTTATCTTCTGTCCAGAGATGGTGAGACGACTTAAAGTGTAGATTTGAAGCGGGTCCAGACTGTTTCTGAGCTTTAACCTATTTTTATGAACCATATGAACTTTCCTTACAGCCTCTACAGATCCTGGCTCAGACCTCATGGTAACTGTTTTTCTTGTCAGCTCCCACTAATGACCTAACTGAAATTAATATTCACATAAAGCTGCAACAACTTTAGCTTGAAGGTATAATATGTAACAAGACTTATGTTATATATCTTGGTGGATTTGTGTACTTACATAATCCCAAATGTTTCCAACAATGTTCAAACTAAGGAAAATCCATCATTTCAATCAAGGAAACTGTTCATTTGTTCTGCAGTCAATGGCGTCTTATTGCCTTTGCACATGAGCCAGCGTTGTGGTTTTCCACCAGAAGCCGTCATGAATTTACTTTTTACAATATAGTTTTTAGATCTTGGTTGTGTTTAACTAAATCTTTCAATTAAATGAAGAATTTTAGTTGTTAGATGTCTAGATCTTATCAGAGAAACATTAGCAGCTGTTCCTTACCCATAAGTCTTCATGACTTCTCTCCTCTGTCTTTCAACCTTAATCCCAGCGGTTCCTTCTGAGGTTGTAGATCACAGTAAATGACACAAAATGGCTTTTTAATTTCCTGAAACAGCTGGGCACAGTTGTTTTTTTAAAGGGTCTTTCACACTGCGGCGTAGTTATTCACCACATCCAGTCATTCCAATGAAGGGAAGGTGGCAGAGCGAAGCGGTGTTGATCGTGGCAGCAGGGGTATGAGGCGGTTGCCGTCCACGTGAACGCACGTGCTGAACCTCTGGTGGTAACCGCCTGGTGCTTTTCTTTTTAGGGAAACTGTATGTATCAGACAAAAGTTTCTCATTTAACCCTCCTGTTGTCCTTGAGTCAAGGAAGGAAGGAAGGGAGGGAGGAAAGAAGGATGGAAGGGAGGAAGAAGGAAGGAAAGGATGGCGGAAGGAAGGAAGGAAGGAAGGAAGGAAAGGAAGGAGGAAGGAAGGCCGGAAGAAGGAAGGAAAAGAAGAAAGGGAGGGAGGGAGAAAGGATGCAAGGGAGGAAGAAGGAAGGAAAGGAGGGAAGGAAGGAAAGGAGGGAGGAAGGAAGGCAGGAAGAAGGAAGGAAAGGAAGAAAGGGAGGGAGGAAGGAAGGATGCAAGGGAGGAAGAAGGAAGGAAAGGAGGGAGAAAGAAGGAAGGAAAGGAGGGAGGAAGGAAGGCAGGAAGCAGGAAGGAAAGGAAGAAAGGGAGGGAGGAAGGAAGGATGCAAGGGAGGAAGAAGGAAGGAAAGGAGGGAGGATGGAAGGAAGAAAGGGAGGGAGGAAGGAAGGATGCAAGGGAGGAAGAAGGAAGGAAAGGAGGGAGGAAGGAAGGGAGGAAGAAGGAAGAAAGGGAGGAAGGAAGGAAGGAAAGAGGGACAGAGGAAAGAAGGAAGGTAATGGCGAGGAAAGAAAGACAGAAGGAGGGAGGGAGGAAAGAAGGAACGAAAGAAGGAAGGAAGGAGGGACGTAAAGAAGGAGGGAGGGAGGAAGGAAGGACAGAAGGAAGACAGAAAGGGGGATGGAGGAAGGAAAGAAGGAGACAAGGAGGGAGGACAGAGGGAAGGAAGTAAGGGAGGAAAGAAGGAACAGTCAAAACAGACGGTGTCAATTTGACCCGGGAGGACGACACAAAGGTTAAGTGAATGTGACGGTATGTTTAAACCTTTGGCTGCTACACTACTGTTCATGGTAATGAAGGAATATGCCACCCACTGAAGCGGTGTGGCTTTAATAGCTTCAACAACGGAGGTCCATGGAACAGGCTTTGGATAAACACGCAATATACTTGTCAGGAAATTAGTGGTTTTTGGTATATTTGTGGGATTTTATAACAGTAAGAAAACTGTAAGCGTATATAAGGAAAACAGGAGCTAAATTTAGGGCTAAGATATAAAAGTTTATATAACACTGTCTTGTATGACAGAGGGCGGCAGTTAAATCCACTCTACAACCTTTACCTGCTTTCCTTTCATGTCCACACGTCATCAATATGAGGTTTATGTAGTTCCTCAGTTGGCTGGAGGGTCGACTATGTGGCGAAAGCTCAGCCTTGTTTCTCAGATCACTGCTGATGGACAAAAAACATGTATATATGCAGAGAGAGAAAAAATGTCTCAAGGAGGAGGAGGAAAATGATCCTTCCACACAGCACCCATGTGTTTTTGAAATTGCACAACTAGGCATTTTTTCTAGCTCAGTTTCGTGGCTCCGGTGGTCATGAAGCTCACTCAGCACATCGACGGTCTGATCATTCTTAAATTGAAGTTGTAGTTTCTCTCCAGCTGCTTTCAGATTAAAAAAAGATCGAGACAGAAGATGATAGTGTAAGCATCTTTTAAAAAAAGAAGTGATGAGCTAACCAGATACTTTGAAAATGGACACTGCCTATTAACATCACTGCATTAGCATGTCTTCTTCAGGCTGTTCTTATCCTTTTTGAAGCCCCGACGTCTTGCTAATGTAAATGTGGTAAACTTCATCACAGCTTCACTTTACAGTTTTGAGGTTTCTTTCTGGAATGTTTCCATGTGGGGAGACTTCCTGATTTTTCCTCGTCTGTCAGAGAGAGGAGTATGTAATGTTTAAGCCACGCTAGCATGTTAGTTAATGGATGGGTTGCCAATGACTTTTGCTGATTCTACAACTTTTCATCTAGCCACCGTGAGGTTGACGTGTTTTGGTTGAAAGATTAAATGAAGCTTAGCGAAACTTCAGACAGGAAGACTATCTTTTTTGCATGCTCACGTCGTCTATAGTTTTATTTCTCATCGCTCTCTCATTCTGATCCCTCTCACAACTCATTATTTCCTTGTTGTCATTTCTGGGGTTTCAATTAAGACATCAACTGTTCACATCTAACCGATAGCACAGTGACACACTTTCTTCATATTGCAGCTGTCTTTTTAAATTAGTTTTCTCCATCTCTTCCATCTTCTTTAGTGCTTTCTTGATGCTGTTTTGCATGACATCACCACTTCTCCATCACCGCCCAGTCTCAGATTCATCAGTGCATTACTTCATCAACCACTACCAGGGTCTGGACTCCATAGGAGGAGGGGGGGGGTCTATCTTATGGCTGCTCAGGACTGAAGTTATTCGATTTAAAATCTCCCTGCAGAGTCCGAAGCACCAAAGACTTTTGACAATATCTAATCATCTGTATAATAAACAACTCTTTTTGCTTGATTATCTCGTCTCTCCTGATTGACATTATTTTATTCAATGCAAGTGGTGAGAAGGAACCAATTGGAAGTCAGATTAGGCCAAAGGAAGCCTCTTTCTGAACTGGCTCTGCTGGAGAAGGACACTAGTGCTCAATTGGCATAAAAGGTGTCAAAACATGAAGGAAACCGACAAAAAAATCATCTTTGAACGTGGTATCGAGTTCTCCTTAATACATCCATGATGCTTATGTTAGCAGCTCTAAGCACTGTTGTGCCTAATGCTGTCTTCAGACAAACATCAACTCAAAGTGAAAAAACACAGCCTCTTCAGCCTCTCTTCAGTCATTTGAATGGTGTGTGTGTGTGTGTGTGTGTGTGTGTGTGTGTGTGTGTGTGTGTGTGTTTTTGTGTGTGTGTGTGTCTGTGTGTTGATGCAGCAGCAGCTCAGCAAAACAGTTGAAAAAAATGGACTCAACTTCTGCCACAGTGTGATGTCATCCCGTAAATCACTGCCTTCACCAATTAAGTACATGCAAGCACACATTCATGGTGGATTATTTCGTAATGTGAAAGTTGTAGTCAACAGTTTACCTCGAGTTCCTGTCTGTGAGTATCAAACATCACTGCAGTGTTCTGGTGTCTGATAAAGTCTTTAAATGCATTAATCTGTAGCTCCATCCTACTTCCTGGATTATATTTCATTGTCAATCACATTTGATCATTTACTTCCTGGTTAGTTTGCAGATGCTCTTTTTTACATTCAACATAAAATAAGTACAGAAGCTGTCAGGTAAAAATCTTTCTTTAAAAATCAGCTTTTTTAAGCTTATTGGTAAAATTGTTCTTAGACATGATGTAAAAGTTCTTCTCCTTGTATCCCTCCTTTATTCCATCCTTTTGCATGTCTTTACCTCTTTCTGTACATCCTTTACTTATTATCTTCTTTACTTGCTATAATTATTATTACCTTCATATGTTTTTCTTTCTTTCTTCCTTTAATCAATCTATCTGTCTTTCCTAATTTTGGATTTTCCTGCTTTTCCTTTCAGTCATTCCTTCCTGTTTACTCATCCTTCTTCTTTCCTTTCGTGCATTCTTCCTTCTTTCCTCGGATTGTCATGGGTACTTTTAACTATTCTTTTACTTTAATAAAACAAACTACAGGATGATTACTTTTATCTGGTTATTCCTCTGCGTGATACAAATACTTTAGTAAGACATTTGACTTCTTTTTCAACCTCTTCCTCATGCCCCCAAAAAACTAAAACAACGAAACATGTGTCAGCTTATTGATACCATTTGCAGGACGGCACTGTTTCAATTACAGTTTTTAAAAGGTCAGACATACCCAATGAAGGGTAATTGGTCTTACAACATGTTTGTTCAAATGAGGAGCTCATTCCCACAATGCCATATTTATTTTGCAGAATAATCATTGCCTGAGGTTCATCGTTCAGTATGCACACTGAATAAGACCTTTTGGCAGGAAACAACAATCAAGAGGTCATGAATCTAAAGTTACCTGTAAGAATATAATTAAAATTGCTTCATATGTAACAATACTGTATGTGAATACTAACAGAGTTGGATGTTTATTTATTTAACCTTTACTCAACCAGGAAAAGTCTGATTGAGGTAAAAAAAATCTGTTTTACAAGAGCCTGGCTAAGATGAGCAGCAGAAACCACATCACTGATTACTATGAGAGAACAAATGTGTGTTTATGTCGTTAGATATGGGTATTTTATGACGGGCATCAGTTTAAAAGCCTCTTGAATCTGCACTGAAATTATGTTTTTACTTTCAAAGTTCTGTGCTGACATTATCTTGTTAATGTCTGATTGCTATAACTCATTTAACCCTCCTGTTGTCCTCGAGTTAATGAAGGAAGGGAGGAAGGAAGGAAGAGAGCAAGGAAGGAAGGATGAGTGGAAGGAAGAAGGAAGAAAAGGAGGGAGGAAGGGAGGGAGGAAGGAAGGAGGGAGGGAGGGAGAAAGGAAAAGAGGTAGGGAGGAAGGAAGGAAGGAAGGAGGGAAGGAAAGAAAGAGAGAGGGAGGGAGGAAGGACAGACGGAAAGAAGGAAGGGAGGAGGGAGGGAGGATAGAAGGGAGGGAGGAAGGTAGGAAAGAAAAGAAGGAAGGGAGGATGAAGGAAAGGAAGGAAGGTAGGACGGAGGGAGGGAAAAAGGAAGGAGGAAGGGAGGGAGGGAGAAAGGAAAAGAGGAAGAAAGAAAGGAGGGAAGGAAAGAAGGAGGGAGGGAGGAAGGAAAAGTGGAAGGGAGGAAAGAAGGAACAGTCAAAACAGACGGGGTCAATTTGACCCGGGAGGACGACACAAAGGTTAAACACAAGTATCTGAAAAGTATACTTGTAGTATTTTACTGAGTGCTTCTTTCACCGCTGCATACCCCGAACATTGAAAACAAGCAACATAAAAGCTGAAGTCTGTCTTATATATATAAATGTTTTATATGTACAGTAGTTTAATCATGAAGATGCAGGTGAGCAGCCAGTTAAGCTGTTTGGCCTTTTTTTTTAGCAGCATTTGGATAAAAAGCGTCTGCTAAATTAAATTGGCAGCTCTCACACAGCTCCAGATATTCAGACCCGCAGCTGCCCAGTACAACAAGCCTTCCACTCAGGACTGTTCCACTGGAGACACTTGGAGCAAATTTCATTTATATACTACTAAAGTGTTGTGCCAAATACCTTTTGAAAGGAAACATAATAGCTCTCTGGATTATGTTCACAGGCATGTTTTTCCCATTTGTGCGGCGCTACCTTCTCACACCGCACAGAAGCTGTTGTACAGAGGTGGTCTCGGTCTCGCAAAGCTCAGGACGTTCAAACCTTCAAACCGGGGTTCATGTCCTGAGTTCAGCTGCATGGTGGTTTAGTAAGAAAATGAGAGAGTAAACATGTCCTGTCTAATGCCTTCAATATTTAACACAGACCACCATCTTTCCCTAATAACGTACTCAGTTGGTATTGGTATCACTTTAAGGGTACTTGGATTGGTACTTCACATCTAAATGATTTGATCTTTACACAAATGCATTTCTGAAGTCTTCAAATTAGTAATATTTAACGCTTGTGTTGATTGGCCGTGAGCAAGAACATACAAATAGTCATATTTTCTAGATCTGGGTACAAAAATGATCGTTTGCAGGTATCGTTTGATGGGAGACGTTTCGATACTACTTGGTATAAAAAATGTTTGGTCGATACCTTAAAAGTATTGAGTACTGATACCCAGCCCTACTCTAATGTCTATACAGTTAATATGAAGATGAGGCCATCAGAGGGTTATCTTAGTTTAGCATTCAGACTGTGAACAGGAGGAAACAGTTTGATAGCTAGCTGTATCTAGATGGTAACCACATCAACCCACCTGGCACTACTATAGTTTGAACCAGGCGGGGAGTTCTGGTCCTCTGAAATGATGCCAACGCGGAAGTAACTTAAAACTGCATTCTATCAAAAGGCCACCAGGGGGCGACCGTTTTGATGTCAAAAGGACTTCCGTCTCTATACAAGTCAATGGAGAATTCACCAACTTCTCACTTGATTTCTAACCTCAGTAAACGTTTTCAAAATGTGTTTATGGTCTCAATCGCTAGTTTAAAGCCTTCTTCAATGCAGTATGATGTTCATTTGTGAAATGTTGGCCTCCCTGATTTTATATTTGATGATAAAGCAGGGTATACATTAGGGCGTGGCTACGTGGTGATTGACAGGTTGATTGGTTCACAGGTTCAGGAGGGCGCCTCATGCTCCTCCTGATGCCCATATAAGTAGAATCCGTGTTTTTATTTTTCCCGGCATGCACTATTGGCCTCCGAGCAGCACTCCACAAACCAATGGGTGACGTTACGGATGTTACGTCCATTTCTTACATACAGTCTATGGTTTGACCAGAGACCAAATTGCAGCAGTGACAGACATTGTGAGCCACGCCAAAAGCTGCCGTAAAATTAAGACTGTTTAATATGTCACTTTATTAAGTTTTGATACTTCTTCAGGTGAGAAAGGAAACATCATTTAGATTCTCAATATGTGGTCAATTTATCTCAATAACCTCTATTTGGACATTTGCTCCAATGTTTTCGGAGCTGCTGGCCATCTCCAGTCATCTCAGCTGCTAACAGCCAGCAGCCAGCCGGTCAACATCTGTCCTAATCCGAGGCCACAGACAGACTGGTGGGCCGGTCGCTATATGTGGGCCTCTTGAACAGCCCATTAAAAAAACCAAGAGCCTCTTATGTCTTTTCCTCTGTTGATCTCACCGAGCATAAAACCTCTTGTTTAAACAGGCTTTTTAACTTTATTTGGAAAAATTAGCCACACGAGGTAAAAAAAAAATAAAAGGAGGTTATGTCTGTCTCTAACAGAGGGAAGTCTAAACGTTTTGGACGTTTCCACATTCAACCGTATTATCAAAATGAACTGGATCGAAAGATTTATAAAAAATCCAGATAGCGTGTTGAATATTATCCCAAACGTTCTGTTTAAATAAAGCGGGTGGTCTTAAATTTTTATAAGCCCTTATACTGTCGGTAAACTTCCTATAAAACTCTCTAACTTTCATATGCAAGCTCATATGTGTTGGTCCCGTCCAATATATAAGTAATAATATTCCCCTCACAGATTTTTATGGATTCATTTCAATAGAACAAACAGAAACAAATAATCTTTTAACATTTAACGTTTTTACTTGTAAAATAGCAATTTAACTGCGTTCACGTTTAGATTTTATAGAGAAATATTGTGTTCCTGTCTCTGAAAGTGAGCATAGGACTGTAATTAATGCAACTGGCACTATAGACTTAACACAATGCTTATCATGTATATTCCTAAGAAAGAAGACAAAGGCTGATTTTCAGTTGGATCTTAAAATACAATGTAATAAGGACATTTTACTTAAAGAACATAATTTGTTATTAATATTCAACAATGCACTTTCTCCAGAAATGAACATCATCAATTTGCTCATTATTTTAGCGAATTTGTACATTCATAACATGAGTCTTGAATAAGTTACCATCTTATTCTACGTTTAAACAAACAGATCAAAGCATACCTTTTCTAATATGTCATGCATACACAGTCCAGCCATATATTAGGGTTAGATCTAGTTTTGTTTAACCCTCGTGTCGTCCTCCCGGGTCAAATTGAACCCGTCTGTTTTGACTGTTCCTTCTTTCCTCCCTTCCTTCCTTCCTTCCATCTGTCCTTCCTTCCTCCCTCCTTCTCTCTTTCTTTCCTTCCTATCTCTTTCCTTTCTTCCTTCCTTCTGTCCTTCCTTCCTCCCTCCCTCCTTCTTTCCTTCCCTCCTTTGTTCCTTCCTTCCTACCTTCCTTCTTTTCTCTTTCTTTCCTCCCCATTACCGTCTTTCTTTCCTCTGTCCTTCCTTCCTCCATTCCTCTTTTCCTTTCTCCCTTCCTCCCTCCTACCTTCCTTCCTTCCTTTCCTCCTTCCTTCCTCCCTCATTTTCTTCCTTCTTCCTCCCTTCCTTCCTTCATTCCTTCCTCTCTCCTTTCCTTCCTTCCTTCCTTCCTTCCTTCCTTCCTTCCTCCATCCCTTCCTTCTTTCTTCCTCCCTTTCCTTCCTTCTTCCTCCCTTCCTCCCTCTTTCGCTTCCTTCTGCCTTCCTCCCTTCCTTCCTTGACTCGAGGACAACAGGAGGGTTAATCTTTGAAAAAACCCAAAATACCAGTTTACAATCTCGAAGCTAGGCTGATGTCATTGTGGCTGTCAAGGCATTTATGGCGCAATTGCTGAGTCCAAGACAAATTTCCCTAAGCGGGACAATAAAGTATATTGTATTGTATTGTATTGATCTAATGACTTTAGCTACATACATAATGTTCAAACATGAATGCTACTAATCTTCCAGCCTAAATTTGAGCAAAAAAGGGTCTTCTCCAAAATAACCCTAACCCAACTAAATGTGATTCGGGCGACATTATGTTTCCATAATTGCGTATTTCCAACAGCAAATACGCAATTAGTGGCATGTAAATGTAGTTTCTGGGACATGGGGGTTGCTATTATGTCTTTTGGGCCTTTTTGATCACTGCACTCAACTAGATCATGAGGTCATGGAGTTCAACCACCGTCCTGGCCATTACTATCCGTCTGATGTTTTATTAAGTCTCCAGAAAATGTGCTGATGATAGATCAAACTGTGTGTCCTGGAAATTACTCTGTTATGATTATTATAGCTATAACTGCAACAGCAAATACGCTCTGCTAGGAACACAATGCTGGCTGCAATATGATGTGAAAATGTTGCAAGATGGTGCAAAAAAAAAGTCCAGAGACCTTGTTTTTTTCCCACCAAACTATCCAATCTTGCAATATTATATCTGCTGGTAGAAACTACAGCTTTGCTATGTATGTGTTTAGACTCTGGCAGCAACTCATTCTGTTTGATACAGGAAACGTTTGCAGTGACTTGAAGCGCAACATGTTAGTATTTAACTGAAAGCACCATCTTGCATTTAACTTTAAACCAAAGTGCTTTTGTTGTTTAAACCCTCCTGTTGTCCTCGAGTCAAGGAAGGAAGGTAGGAAGAAGGAAGGAAGGGAGGGAGGAAGAAGGAAGGAAGGGAGGGAGGAAGGAGGGAAAGGAGGGAGGAAGGGAGGAAGGAAGAAGGAAGGAAAGGAGGGAGGGAGGGAGGGAGGGAGGAAGGAAGGAAGGAAAGAAGGAAGGAAGGACAGGAGGGAGGAAGGAAGGGAGGAAAGGAAAGAAGGAATGAAAGGAGGGAGGAAGGAAGGGAGGAAGGAAAGGAAAGAAGGAAGGGAGGAAAAAGGAAGGAAGGGAGGAAGGAAGAAGGAAGTAAAGGAGGGAGGAAGGAAGGAAGGAAGGACAGGAGGGAGGAAGGAAGGGAGGAAAGGAAGGAATGAGGATGGAGGAAAGAAGAAAGGAAGGAAGGTAGGAGGAAGGGAGGAAAGAAGGAAGGAGGGAGGGAGGGAGGAAGGAAAAGAGTAAGGAAGGAAGGGAGGAAGGAAGGAAGGAAGGACAGAAGGAAGAAAGGGGGATGGAGGAAGGAAAGAAGGAAGGGAGGAAAGAGAGAGGAAGAAAAGAAAGAGAGAAGGAGGGAGGGAGGAAGGACAGACGGAAGGAAGGGAGGAAAGAAGGACCAGTCAAAACAGACGGGGTCAGTTTGACCCGGGAGGACGACACGAAGGTTAAAGAAGTAGTGGCAGGTCCGTAGGAGGAAAGGAGGATGGACAGATAGAAGGATAGACTGAAACATCGCAGCCTTTTTCTACATCATGGGACTATTTTCCTTTTACCAGGCACATCAAATATCATTTATTGCTTTCAGTTTGTGTGAGTATCAATACCTGGAGAATCAAACCAAGCACTGTACTTTCACTTTGCTTTTAAAATGACTCCATTGATTAAAGAGCTGCATGAGACACTCATAATCGATGGAAGCATTTATCTTTTAAAACCGCTTCTAGGAAACCAGTAACTAATATTGTGTCACCTTGGCAAAATTTCGGATTTTTCTGATCCTCCTACGTCTGTAGCCGTCCAACTCGCATCGGTGTTGAATCCCCCCGGGCAACAACTGCATTTTGTCTTCAGGCGTTATGACACTAAACTCTTTCGAGATGAGCTTTAATTCAACAGATTCGGTGCCATTCACTTTTTCCACGTTTGTCCATTTGTTTTCACACTCACATGTACGCCGGTGACACGTGACTCTGAAAATAAACATCACTGCCTGCTTCTCATTACTCTAATTGGTGATTTAGTAAGTCTATGGCAGCTGGCTACATATAAACCCATGCTGGGCTCAGGCTGAATATAAAATGCCAGCTCTTCCGCTAATAGGAATTTGGCTTTAACTGTGGCTCTCCAGCAGTTTCCGTTGTCTGGCAGCGAGCGGGAATGTGACGAATAGGAGAGATAATCGGTTTTGAAGTAATGTCATAAACACAGTTCTGCCTCTCACCGATGCACAGGATCTCTGTAACCTTTGTCCTCTTTAAAAAAAAGGAATGAAGAGAAGTTTGATGGAAATTGGTGCATTTTTACGATTCAAACCCAGAGTGCGGGTTGTACTTTTTGAAAATAGTCAACAAATGCTCAGACACTCGGGTCATATCCTGATGTTTACTAACGTTCTTTCTTTTCTTTTCCTATATTTAACCAAAGTAAAAGTCTCATTGAGAGTAAAACCTCCTTTTTTTTAAAGAATGATATCGCCAAAAAAAGGCATAATAAATAGTGAACTGTGGTCCTGAATCATCTCATACGTGGTCACATAGTTTAGTATTTACAACAACAGTTACGTAACAGCGTTTCTTGTACTGCAATGTGTGTCACAGAGAAAACATGATGCTACTTCTGTTAAAATGAAACTTGGAAAAGAAGCCGAAGAGCCCGTAAACCCAACGTCTCCTTCATAAAAAAAGCTGAATATTGCGTTAAAGCCGACCAGTTCTATGTGTGTAGAGATGTGTGTGGTTATTCTGTGGCAGCTTGGTGGTCAAACTCATTTTAACACTCCTGTTGTCCTCAGGGCAAGGAAGGAAGGAAGGAAGGAAGGAAGGAAAGGAATAAGGAGGGAGGGCGGAAGGAAAAGAGGATTGGAAGTAAAAGAGTAAGAAGGAAGGAAGGAAAGGAGTAAGGGAGTAGGAAGGAAGGAAGGAAAGGAGTAAGGGAGGAAGGAAGGAAGGGAGGAAAGAAGGAAGGAAAAGAGCAAGGAGGGAGGGCGGAAGGAAAAAAGGAAGGAAGTAAGGAGAGAAGGAAAGAGGAAGTAGGAAGGAAAGGAGTAAGGGAGTAGGAAGGAAGGAAAGGAGTAATGGAGGAAAGAAGGAAGGAAGGAAGGGAGGAAGGAAGGAAGGAAGGAAAAGAATAAGGAGGGAGGGCGGAAGGAAAAGAGGAAAGAAGTAAAGGAGTAAGAAAGAAGGAAGGAAAGGAGTAAAGAAGTAGGAAGGAAGGAAGGAAAGGAGTAAGGGAGGAAAGGAGTAAGGAAGGGAGGGAAGAAAGAAGGAAGGAAAAGAGTAAGGAGGGAGGGCGGAAGGAAAAAAGGAAGGAAGTAAGGAGAGAAGGAAGGAAGGAAAGAGGAATGGGGAAGTAGGAAGGAAAGGAGTAAGGAAGTAGGTAGGAAGGAAGGAAAGGAGTAATGGAGGAAAAAAAGAAGGAAGGAAGGAAGGAAAAGAGTAAGGAGGGAGGGCAGAGGGAAAAAAGGAAGGAAGTAAGGAGAGAAGGAAGGAAGGAAAGGAGGAAGTAGGAAGGGAGGGAGGGAGAGAGGGAGGAAGGGAGCAAAGAAAGAGGGAAGGAGGGGAAGAACGAAGGAAAAATTAAGGAAAGAAGGAACAGACAAAAGAGATGGGGTCAATTTGACCCGGGAGGACAACAGGAGGGTTAATCAAGGTGCCAAATACAAATCCTTCAAGTCCGAACCACATTGCAAATCAATTACCAAGAAGATCAGAAGCCTTGACTGAATAGAGAGTGAAAATAAGTGAGTGTGTGTTTTATTGAGAAACTGGAATTACTTCTCTACAATTCTGACACTTTGCAAAGTTTCTCCAATGGGATAGAAAACGACAACTTGGCTTCTCCTCATGTCATTTAAATCCAGTCCAGAGTGACGTTGTTGTATTTTAAAGTGAATCTCTGCAGGAAAAGCTACTTCATGTTTTGTGAACATGATCGATTGACTCGACATAAAGGCCTGTTTGGGGACCAATATGATAACAGGAGAAAAAAAAAAACCCCATCGGGAGAGCTTGACCTCATAAAAGCTCATCAAATGTGCTGTTGTAATGACAGCTACAGTCAGCTACTGTTATTCTCATTTGAGTCCCATTTTTAGAAAGAAACTTGGCAAACTTGTCTCTATTAAGCAGCTCCTGTTTGCAGTGTAACCATGGATGTACAGACGACTGTCACTAGACTTTAATACTGAGGAAAACTTCTCAGGCAAGTTACGAAGCCTCTTTTTTCTAGATTTCGAGGTGGATTCATGGAGGTTTATTGGCATCAGAGATAATCAGTGTTTCTTGTGTGTTCATATTTGACTTGAGTAATACAATTAACAATTTGAACACATGTGGATGCATCAGCAGACAAAACGCGAGCCTTTTTTCATCAGATGCACTCCTGCAGAGACACCACACTTAGATTTCCACAGCTCCTTTTGACCGCTGAGCTTTAATGACGGTGCATTTTGTCTCCTCAGGCCTAGAAAGAGTTCCCGAGAGGCCTTCGCGGTAAAGACCACAGTCTATCCTGATGTATCTCAGAGGAGGAAGACGGCTTACAGACTGTCTGCTATTTTTTGTGAATCATCAACACTGACAGGAACCCAACATCCTGACCTTTCACCGTTTCACTTCTTTCTCTTCGCACCATTTTTCTCTCTCTGCTCTCTGAAGCCACTGGTGGTTTAATCCTGCTGTAGATAGTCCTTTCTGGTTTTTATAGCTCAATTCATAAAATCGATGCTCAGCTTTCCTCCTTACATCATTCGCAATCAATACCAGCGCTGTCCATCAGTCGGTGTGATGCCTGGTTCTCCGCCACTTGGCGAGCACCTGCGTGTACAGTGGAGGCTTTAACAGGTCAGGAAGGTTTGTTCCAGAATCAGATTATAGGCAATAAAATCAGATTTTTACATTCCTGATGATATAAACTCATAAAGTATTGTAGAATGTCAAATACAGGGACATTTTAAGATTCACTGGGGTAATTTTTTTTATTGGACTTTTCCTTATTTACATAGCAGTCCACAATAACAACCATTATGCGGAGACATCTTCCCGAACTGCCACGGACACAATGCTGCAGTGTAGCCTCTAACAAATCCAACCAGGAATGTAATAAATATAACAAAATTAACCCTCCTGTTGTCCTTGAGTCAACGAAGGAAGGGAGAGAGGGAGGAAGGATGAAGGAAGGAAAGGAGGGAGGAAGGGAGGAAGAAGGAAAGGAGGGAGGGAGGAAGAAGGAAAGGAGGGAGGAAGGAAGGAAGGGAGGAAGGAATGAAGGAAGGAAGGAGGGAAGTAAGGAAGGAAAGGAAGGAGGAAGGAAGGGAGGAAGGAAGAAGGAAAGAAAGGAGGGAGGAAGGAAGGAAGGAAAGAAAGAAAGGAGGAAGGAAGGAAGGGAGGAAGGAAAGGAAGGAAGGATGGAGGAACGAAGGAAGGAAGGAAGGAAGGAAGGTAGGATGGAGGGAGAAATGAAAAGAGGAAGGGTGGAAGGAAGGAGAGAAGGACAGAGGAAAGAAGGAAGGGAGGAAGGGAGGGGGGAGGAAGGAAAGGAGGGAAGGAAAGAAGAAGGGATGGAGGAAGGGGGATAGAGGAAGGAAAAAAGGAAGGGAGGAAAGAGAGAGGAAGGAAAGAAAGAGAGAATGAAGGGAGGGAGGAAGGACAGACGGAAGGAAGGAAGGAAGGGAGGAAAGAAGGAACAGTCAAAACAGACGGGGTCAATTTGACCCGGGAGGACGACACAAAGGTTAAAGAAACTAAATTTCAATAACCACGAAAAAATAAGATTATCAGAGCTGGCAGCCGACCTTCCAACCTCCAGATAGTTAATGTTGTTAGTAATGAAGACTATCAGCATGGCGAGATGATCTGGCAGGTCAACCCGAGGGATGAAAAGGGAGATTATTTCCTACTTTGTGCAAAGCTGTGCGCCATCTTGGCTCCTTATTGTAGTTTTCGTCACTGCCGGGAAGCGGGCGATCACTTACAGGTGCCGTAAACCAGCTGACCAATCATCACCTCCTTCTGCTCACCACTTATTTGCATAAACACTGACAGACTTTAAACAACTCAGATCCATTCATTACGACGGGATGCATGTGACACAGAATACAGAGAGAAGAGAGAAAAGGAAAAGACAGAAAAAAAACATATATAAAAGAAATAGAGAAATAAAGGAAGGATGGAGGAAAGAAGGTAGGAAGGAAGGTAAGAGGGAGGGAGGAAAGAAGGAAGGAAGGAGGGAGAAAGGAAAAGAGGAAGGTAGGAAAGAAAGAAGGACAGAGGAAATAAGGAAGGGAGGAAGGTAGGGGGGAAGGAAAGAAAGAGAGAAGGAGGGAGGGAGGATAGAAGGGAGGAAGGAAGGAAAGAAGGAAGGAAGGAGGGAAGAAAGGAAGGAGGGAAGGAAAGAAAGGAGGAAGGAAGGAAAGAGAGAAGGAGGAAGGGAGGAAAGAAGGGAGGAAGGAGGGAAGAAAGGAAGGAGGGAAGGAAAGAAGGAGGGAGGGAGGAAGGGAAGAGAGAAGGAGGAAGGGAGGAAGGAGGGAAGAAAGGAAGGAGGGAAGGAAAGAAGGAGGGAGGGAGGAAGGGAAGGAAAGAATGAGGGAGGGAGGAAGGAAGGACAGAAGGAAGGACGAAAGGGGGATGGAGGATGGAAAGAAGGAAGGGAGGGAGGAAGGAAGGAAGGAACAGTCAAAACAGACGGGGTCAATTTGACCCGGGAGGACGACACAAAAGTTAAGGATTAATCAAACATATTAATGATTGATGGTGAATTCATGAATTTGAATTGGTGTAAAGACTAATTATGAGTCAGAATATGAACAGTATGTAAAGGGTTAAACTTTTAAACGTATTCTCTCCTTCACTACTCCATATATAATACTAAATAGTTACTAAGACTTTAAACAACTCAGATCCATTCATTACAACAGGATGCATGTGACACAGAATACAGAGAGAATAGAGAAAAAAGGAAAAGACAGAAAAAAACCATATATAAAAGAAATAGAGAAATAAATATATGCTGCACATGGAAACACACATTAAAAGACATAATTTATTCAACATGTGGACCTGTATGTGATCCTTTAACTTCTTTTTAAAGCATGGAAAACATGAAACTTCAGGTATTTCCTATATATGCATTAAACATCCCTAAAATTATAGATATAACTTAAAGATAGAACATATCATGCACATTTTCTGGTCTATAGTTTTTCTCTGGGGCTTTACTGGAATATGTTTGCATGATTTACAGTTAAAAAAGAACCTCCTTATTTATCTTATCTTACACTTTATACGGCCCGGGGGGTTTACGTAGCCCCTGAGCTGCACCTATAATACATAATATTCACTTTGGCCCCCGAAAACTGTCAGTATAGCACCGAGCCAAATGTGCAGTCAGAGCAACACAACACACACAGAGCGACTGAGAGCTGCAGCATCTGGAGGTGAAGTCAAGTCAGAGCGTCTCTGTGTGAAGTTTAACCGGCCAAACAGATTTAACTCTATGTATATCTGTATGTTAACTCTTACATACTGTTTACATTTATTTTAGCTGGACTTCTCCCTAAATGTGACTCACGGTATCATAAAAGGGAAATAAAATGATCTTTTTTTATGTTTGTGCAGCCAATACACATTTGTATATACACAAATTTACTAATTTGACCCGTGTTTATTAAAAACATTGAAAAATCAGTATTCAAACATGTCGTATGCATCATATTATGGACCATAAAATAGTGATTGTGAATGTCTTTTTTTCCATAGATCAAGGAGGAAGGAAGGGAGGAAGGATGGAAGGGAGGAAGAAGGACGGAAAGGAGGAAGGATGGAAGGGAAGAAGAAGGAAGGAAATGAGGGAGGAAGGAAGGAGGGAGGGAAGAAGGAAGAACGGAGGAAGGAAAGGAGGAAGGAAGGAAGGGAGGATGGAAGGGAGGAAGAAAGAAGGAAAGGAGGGAGGGAGGAAGGAAGGAGGTAGGAAGGGAAAGAAGGAAGGGAGGAAGGAAGGACGGAGGAAAGAAGGTAGGAAGGAAGGTTAGTAGGGAAGGAGGAAAGAAGGAAGGAGGGAGAAAGGAGAGAAGGAAGGGAGGAAGGTAGGGGGGAAGGAAAGAAAGAGAAAAGGAGGGAGGGAGGAAAGTAGGGGGAAGGAAAGAAAGAGAGAAGGAGGGAGGGAGGAAAGGAAGGAAAGAAGGAGGGAAGAAAGGAAGGAGGGAAGGAAAGAAGGAGGGAAGGAGGAAAGTAAGGAAGGAAGGGGGGAAGGAAAGAATGAGGGAGGGAGGAAGGAAGGACAGAAGGAAGGAAGAAAGGGGGGATGGAGGAAGGAAAGAAGGGAGGGAGGAAGGAAGGAACAGTCAAAACAGACGGGGTCAATTTGACCCGGGAGGACGACACGAAGGTTAAAGATTAATCACACATTTATTAATGACTGATGTTGAATTCATGAATATAAATTGGTGTAAAGACTAATTATGAGTCATGAATATGAACAGTATGTAAAGGGTTAAACTTCATCACTACTCCCTATGTAATACTAAATAGTTACTAGTGAGCCACAAATCAAGATGTTGGACTCTAATCGTCATCACCATCAGCTGTAGAGTTGTGTGACAGTCATTTTAAATATGGGGAGCATTGCATTGTGGGATTGTAAGCAGAAAGAAGAGTACACACCATGGACACTGCTGTTTTTGTTCCACTGTGGAATATTTGAGGGCTTGATATAGTGGAGATATTTACACACTCAGCATTCAGACACTCAAGTAAAATGGAGGAAGGTAAATGTAGAGCACTAGATTGGGAGTGATTTCGGACACATCCCGTAGCTGCAACCATAATGTTAGAATGATTTGGACGAGCCAGTATCACTCTGGGTCTCGACTTAACCCTAACCCTGCGTTACAGTGTTAAAACAAACACAGTTAAGTTATGTTTGAATCCATCATGTTAAGGAGACTGTAGTCTAATAACTGCACATCAGTGATAGGAGATTTATTATTTTATTAGATTAGAAAGTACATACCTGCTTCTTCTAACATAGCATAGCACAGAGTCTACACACAAACAGACTGTCAGACTGAATATAGTAGCCATGAGAGGATTCATTAGTGTAAATATTACTTAGATCTGATTGTTTTATTGTAATTTATTCACCACATACTCCTACAGTGTAATGTAATATGTGGCTTTTCTTGACTACTGTAGGTTAGTATTAGTTGGAGTGTAGTGTAGACCGAACATTTAAAAAAGAAGGCCAAAAGTGGTGATACTTCCATCTTTATCAGCAAGAAAACTTTGTATTAACCCTCCTGTTGTCCTCGAGTCAAGGAAGGAAGGGAGGAAGGAGGAAAGGAGGAAGGAAGGGAGGAAGAAGGAAGGAAAGGAGGGAGGAAGAAGGAAGGAAAGGAGGGAGGGAGGAAGGAAGGAAGGTAGGAGGGAGGGAGT
>NC_084986.1:4561467-4668967 GCF_963691925.1 Scomber scombrus | reverse complement strand
AACAAGATTTCATACCAGTGACAGCTGAGTTAACCGACAGCAGCCAGTTTGGCAGGTGAAGAAACATCTTCGCTCTTGTTCTCAGCCTTGTAGATGAAAAAGAAAACCCTTCCCCTCGCTGTATTATGTAACTTAACGCACTTTAATCCTTTCCAATACAGTAACTACACTACATAAATCATTAAGTCGCTCTCCTCTCAACCCGGTTCTGCATATCTGCGTATCGGTCCACGTCTGCTGAGCTGCAGCACTTCGAAAGAAAAAGAGGCTCACATGGGAGAAAACAAAAACTGGAGATCTTTGACGTTACAACAACAAATAAATCTGCATGTTAGATCAATTGTGCTCGTGAAAGATAAGAACTTAGAAGAGAGATATACACGGATCACTACGAGTTCGTAAATGTTACATACAGTCTCAATGAAAAGGGCAACTTTACATCACTATGGCATAAATAGTCAAATAATAAGAGCCTTTGATGTGGTTATGGGGAGTTCAAGTGATGCAATGAGTATCAGGATCAGCCAAGTTTTACTCTCAAACTGTGATATTTTCTTTTTAACGGCTTTGTGGACTGTCTGATACATTTCATACAAATTTAGTATGAGCGCAGGAAACACTGATAATTGGCTCTTTAGTCATTGGAGCGTTGCCAAAGCAACCAATAAATCCTGGCTCGTCAGGCTTTAATGGAAATTATCGCCATGACTGAACCACATCTTTAATCAGATCAGCTTTTCTAAAGAAACTACACGTTGCATTACACCAATGTACAACAGACGGAGGCTTAAAGAGTCTCATTACTGCCGCCTCAAAAGAAGAGTCTCTCTGAACTCGAACCAGGCCGCAAAATTATCTGCAGATATCTTTTTGTTGTCGTCGTCTCAAGAGCCAGACAGGTGGATGTTAACTGCTAGTTTTGACAAAGGCGAGAGGCGAGAGTATTGAAACTGAAGCTAGGCTGCAGCCTTTTTTTCGATGACCACATTCTTAATATATTCGCCAGTATCTGACTTTTGTGGTCGTCTGCTTATTTTTAGCCTCAGAAGTCACAGCGTTCAGTAACAGCGTGAGTGACTTGTCTCT
This sequence comes from Scomber scombrus, assembly GCF_963691925.1. Taxonomy (NCBI): domain Eukaryota; kingdom Metazoa; phylum Chordata; class Actinopteri; order Scombriformes; family Scombridae; genus Scomber; species Scomber scombrus. The sequence continues at coordinate 4,667,881 of NC_084986.1, read as the reverse complement.
TGTTACACACAGAAATATGTGGATGATAGCTGCCACATGTGCTTTTGTAAGAGTCAAGTTTTGCTCAGCGCTGCTCCCGGTGGTCAGACGCAATACTGCAGCTTTTATTGTCAGAGGAGGTGAACACTGGAGGCACATACTCTAATATCACAGAAGCTTTTTAAAGGATGAGTTCACAATTTTTCAAGTGTCTTAAAACAGCAGTCAGGGTGTCTGTATGAACAATGAAAGAGGGTTTCCCACTGTTCATACTGGCTATTAAAAGATCTTCAAATGTGCTTTCAATGTAAAGTGGTGGGGGTCATAATCAAAACTTCTTTCTAGAAATATAAATGGTAAATGGACTGTACTTTATAGCGCTTTTCTAGTCGTTATGACCACTTAAAGCACTTTTACACTACATGTCACAGTCACTCATTCAGGGTGCCAACCAGGAAGCCATTCATACACTGTTGGCACAGCAACAGGAACAATTTGAGGTTAACAATCTTTGCCTAAGGACACATCGACATATGGACTGGAGGAGCCGGGGATCGAACTGCCAATCTTCCAATTGATGGACGACCGCTCTACCTCCTGAGCCACAGCCGCCATTATTATAGCTCATTATTGTTTCAATCTCTAAATTCAGGGCCTCTAATAAGTGTGCTGGTGGTCATTTTGTAAATTAATGCTCCGTTTAATCAGATTTAAAGACTTAAAGTACCCATGTGGCAGATATTAAAGCCTACTAAGAGTATTTCTTATGAATTTCTTATGAATTACATGAATTTCTGCAGTCATGAACCAACTTGGACTCCACCTGGTTTCGTATTGAGTTTAACTGAATTTACCGTCACTCCATTATTATGTTCATGACGCAATAAAACCACAACTGTTACTGAGAAATTGACCTTTTAATCAGTCACAGATCATTAAATGCTATCATTGGTTGCTTCACACAGATCGCCACCCTTTGACCAACATGCTGCATTCATCAGATAGAATTACATTCGGTCTTGACTCCAAAAAACAGGCATGATGATGATGATGTGTTACAAAATAACGTCAAACAAAAACCTTGTCTTCCTTTAAATCTAAATGGGTTAAGTGTGAAACTAAAAGAGTCAAACAACACACACACACACACTCACACACACACACACACACACACACACACACACACACACACACACACACACACACACACACACACACACACACCCACAACAAACTGAACTTTTCCACTTCGATTCAAACCAAAGGAAACAAACTGTCGGGGAGGAGATCACATTGTGAAAATTGTCAGTGAGAGTTGTTCTGGTCCAGATCTTCTATTCAAACCGCCGCCACCACCAGACAGTCGAGCAGAGCTGATCTGCAGGACATCGGAGGAGAAGGAGGAGGAGGAGGAGGAGGAGGAGAGTGTCTGTCTGACTGCTGGAGTTCAGCACTGAAATACAACACTGCGAGTAAAGAGCCACTCGGGTGTCTGAGGTTACAGATTGTGCCCGAAATATGAAGCCAACACTTACAAACCCCTGTAAATGTCAGTTTGAGTGATCGACGTTAACTTGGCTTCGGCAGGTTATTATCCCGTCTGTGTTACAGAAATGATAAACAGGGTCACTCTTTCTTTGTGCACCTTCGGCGTCTGTCTCTCTGTTGTTAAATCGCTCAGTCCTGCACGAACACTTTTTTTGGTGGCTCCTTCATTACAAACTCTTGCTGTGCAGACAAGCGCTGTCCAAACCCACATACCTTATTATGAAATATAGTGGAGATGCTGTAGTTTCCAAAAATACCAGATATGACAGGCTGAACTTTGAGAAGATGAAGAAGAAAAAAAAAAACACTTAAAGGTGCAGTGCGTAGAATTTAGTGACATCTAGCAGAACAGACCTGGCAGATATTAAAATAAAATATAAATAAGTATGTTTAATTAGGATATAGAATAAGGATAGTTGTGTTTTCATTACGTTAGATTGAGCCCTTTATATCTACATATGGAGCAGGTCCTCTTGCACAAATTCTGCCATGTTTCTACAGTAGCCCAGAACAGACAAACCAAACATTGGCTTTAGAGAAGTTTTTTTTGTTTGTTGCCTTTTTCATGAGTTTCGGGGCCAGCGTAGGTTCTCATACATGCTTAGAAGTAGAGGATGAGAGGGAGAGGGGTCCACTAGATGCCACTAAATCTCACACACTGGTCCTTTAAGCATCATAAAGCTTAATTTTCTTCTTTTTTGAGGGGGGAGGAGGAACTTGGGGAGTTTATCAGAGTTGCTTGAAACAAGGCTGAGACTGAAACAGAGCAGTTCATTTGCAGGCTGCAAGGCAAGTCAGGGCAAATTTATTTGTATAACACATTTCAACAACGAGGCAATTCAAACTGCTTTATTCATTCATTCATTCATTCATTTTCCATACCACTTATCCTCTAGAGGGTTACGCAGGAGGGCTGGAACCAATCCCAGCTGTCATTGGGTGAGAGGCAGGGTAAAACTTTTTAAATAAAACACAAAATGCATCAAGACAGGATATAAAAGCAACACATGGCAAACTTAAAAAGACATTTAAATACAATAAAAAGTGTTAAATTAGAATTAAAATTAAGCTAAAAACCAAAATAATGAGCTGAAGGGGAACTGTCAGGTGTGGATTCATCACCACAAGCAGCACCTTTAACATTAGACTTATTCTTTTGATCCCTTTTAAGCAAAAATACTGATTAGAGCATCTTTAAGGTTTTGAATCCTCCTTCTTTCAGTGTCATTACATGTGTTTCCATCCACCTGTTCACCATCTTCAATTTGCGTGTAGAAAACCTGAGTGGAAATGCAGAAAACTCCAAAAAGAAAAGGAACGTTTTTACACTTTGCTGCGGTGGAAAAGTTGTTGCAAAAAAAAGAGCAATGGAAACAGATTTAGCTCTTTAAAACATTAAGTAAATGAAGCATGTAACTTAAACGTGCACTTTAGAAGATGAGAAAAATGCCTCTTTGTATCGTCCTGGAGTGTAGGGATGATAAATGAATGCTGTTGTTTAATATGGAGGACTTTGTTGGATGAAAGGAGTAGAACCGACACGCTCTGCAATGTGTGTGTGTGTGTGTGTGTGTGTGTGTGTGTGTGTGTGTGTGTGTGTGTGTGTGTGTGTGTGTGGAGAAAACACTTGACATTCATCTCGAACACCAAAACTGAAGTGAAGCTCTCAGTCTTGTGTAACAAGTTCCTGAGCTTTGGCCTCATCTTCTCCTCTTTTTATGGAGCACTGCCTTTTGAATGTGGCTCAGTTAAAATCCACATTCAAACTGCAAAGTAGGCTGTAAAAAAGCAGCTCGGTTTACACACATCAGCTTGTTTCCATATTATTGTGGCCCATGTGAGAGCCTCTTTTTCTTTTTTTTTTTCTTTCTTAAGAGAAATGCTCAAATAAAAAAAATCTGTTGTATAATAAGAGTTTACAGTGTGCTCATGGTGCTCAAAAAGTACGATTATCATTTTAAAAAATCTGCTGTAGATTCATGACACACCGGTTTTTATTATTTAACATGAATCTAAACCGTCTGTAAATGTCAAGATGCATTACTCGGAGCAGAATAACTGGATCAGCCCCCTCCTTTCTCTGTTTGACAGCGACAGAGCAAAATATACAATCAGCATCCAGTCTGCCTGCTTGTGTGAAACCATCCACTGATTCCATATTTCCCTCATTAGTCTGCAGCGTGCGGGCCAGGTCCATCTGCCTCCCATTAACGGTGGCAGCCGGAGAGGCTCGACTCTCACACAGCCTCAACTTACACAGCTCATGTGAAAGCCTCTATAAAAAGTTTCCCGTTGTTACCTTTATGTCATGGAAATTTGTCGTTTTTTGGTGAAGTTCAAACCAGGATTTTCTATTTTTTTAAAACTTTTTTTATTTGTTACCTTAAGCAAGCCTGCCACCTACTGGTAGAGCTGGGAATAGCAGAGGGGATGAGGAGGGTTTTCTAAAAGGGTGAAAAATATATATTATAAGCCAATTTTGGAGAAAAAAACAAACTTTTCAACATGTTAAGATATTGGATGAGACGGTGAACTTGAATATTCTTTAGTTTCTTTTCAGTGCTGGCATGATCTTGTGTGAGGAATCAGTTAAGCATCACTTTTTCCAAAGCTTAACATCTCATTTAAGACACAATTTATTCAAATACACGCTCCAAAAAATCCAACAAAAGTGGTATTGAATTCATCCATGTTTGTCTCCAGGTGGGATATCAGTTGAGTCGGACACAAAGACCAAATTACTGGGTGTTAAATTAGACGATCGGCTCTTTTGCTCTCAACCAAATCGATCATATGGTTTCCATGATGGGAGACGGCATCGCAGTCTGAAGGAAATGTTAAATATCCTGTTTTGACTGTTGTTCGGTCACTTGTTGTGCAGTGCTGCTCAGATATCTGAAGAAAAAACTCTTCAGATTGCTTAAACAGAGCAGCAGTATATTGAGATAGAAGGTTTAGTTATATTGAAAAGTGTTTCTAATATTTTGTCCACCTCATTAACAGATCAGGGGGGTCAAACAGCCTGATTTTATCTCATGTGGGCCGGTCCTTTAAAACGATGGCAGGAAGGAAGGAAGGAAGGAAGGAAGGAAGGAAGGAAGGAAGGAAAAGAAGGAGAAGGAAGAGAATACAGGAAGGAAAGATGGCAGGAAGAAAATGGAGGAAGGAAATAAGGAAAGAGGAGAAGGAAGAGAATAGAGGAAGGAAAGATGGAAGGAAGAAAAGGCGGAAGGAAAGATGGAAGGAAGAAAGGGAACAAGGATCGATGGAAGGAAGGAAGGAAGGAAGGAAGGAAGGAAGGAAGGAAGGAAGGAAGGAAGGAAGGAAGGAAGGAAGGAAGGAAGGAAGGAAGGAAGGAAGGAAGGAAGGAAGGAAGGAAGGAAGGAAGGAAGGAAGGAAGGAAGGAAGGAAGGAAGGAAGGAAGGAAGGAAGGAAGGAAGGAAGGAAGGAAAATAAGACAGAAAGGAAGGCAGGAATAAAGGAAAAAAGACAGGAAGGAAGATTAAAGGAAGGACGGAAGGGAGGAAGGGAGGAAGAAAGGAAGGAAGGACGGAAGGGAGGAAGGGAGGAAGAAAGGAAGGAAGGACAGATGGAAGGAAGGAAGAGGGAATGTGGGCCGGATTGGACCTCTCAGCAGGCCGGTTCTGGCCCACACTTGCATGTTTGACATCCCTGACATAGATGAAGGTTGTACAATAATAGAAACACTATATAATGTACATCACCACCTACTGATGGCCTTAATAACAAACATAAAGTAGAATTATCACCTTTCTGACAACAAAAACAGAATATTTAGCTTTCTGTTTTTTACTGGATTGCATCAGATTTCACAGGTGTTCCTGATAAAGTGTTTTGTCCTTTGAATAAAATGTGATAAGTTATTGTTTCATTTAGTGAGCAAGCTAAACTAATGAGCTCACAGGTTTGCTGACTCACTTGTTATCCTGGAGAGCTTCTCATTTTCCAACATCTTTAACTTCTTAATTAAATAAAACTGTACAAAGTGAACACAATGATAAGGAGGATTTGACATTTGTATCTATTAAAAACACTATTGAGTCTATTTGTCTTGTTTAATCATCACAGCAGCCATACAACAATACAATATGCTTCTAAAATAACTACAAAAAGTAGGCTCATCTTTATTATACTGTAGTAATATTAGCACACTGTTACTTTAACCCTTGTGTCGTCCTCCCGGATCAAATTGACCCCGTCTGTTTTGACTGTTCCTTCTTTCCTCCCTTCCGTCTGTCCTTCCTCCCTTCCTTCCGTTTGTCCTTCCTCCCTCCCTCATTCTCTCTTCCTTCCCTCCTTCCTTCCTCCCTCCCTCCTTCTCTCTTTCTTTCCTCCCCCTTACCTTCCTCCCTTCCTTCTTTCCTCTGTCCTTCTTTCCTTCCTTCCTCCCTTCCTCTTTTCCTTTCTCCCTCCTTCCTTCTTTCCTCCCTCCGTCCTCCCTTCCTTCCTTCCTTCTTTCCTCCGTCCTTCCTTCCTTCCTTCCTTCCTCCCTTCCTTCTTTTCTTTCCTTCCTTCCTCCCTCTGTCCTTTCCTTAGTTCCTCCTTCTTTTCCTCCCTTCCTTCCTTCTTTTCTAGCCTCCCTCCTTTCCTTCCTCCCTCCTTTCCTTCCTTCTTCCTCCCTTCCTTCCTTCCTCCCTCCCATCCTTCCTTACTTGACAAGGACAACAGGAGGGTTAAAGTGAACAGTAACTACATCACATGCTGTCGGCCCCACATGTCAGAGTGATAGAGGCTTAATGGAGACGTCACCTGTCAATCAAACAAATGCATCCTCTCACACATTAGTCCTGTGGAGAGTCACGATGAGGCAGAGAGTAAAAACACCTGCAGCACTCGTTTGGCTTATTTTCTGTATATTTCAAAAAGCACATAATTAAGTGGTTGTTAAAGGTTGACTGAAGACATCACATTCTTCCACCATGCATAACTCTCTTAACTAGTTTTAAAGGTGTTTGGCATCAGGAGATATAACCACAGACTCTCTGTATGAATCTTCAGTCTCAATGCAGTCAATAAACAATAAAATCTGTCCTCACTTTCACTTCTTCTCCTCTGATTGGAGACTTTAAAGAATCCTCAGTTTCTTTTTTTCCTGCTTTTGAGAGTATTGTCAGATTTTTATCCAATAGAAACAACTTCTCCGGTCCAGCCTCGGAGCTCCAGAGGCCTCGGCTGCTGATCGAACCCAGATGGCAGCATCTGCACGTTCTAATGACTCATCTCTGTCGTCCGAAGCGCCCTCTTGAAATATGGTAGCTGTGCCGGGGCGCTGTGTAATTGTGACATTCCTGCATTGTTTGATGTCCATGAGAATGGGCGGCGTGGTCTGCAGTGCATGTGTCCACTGAATGTACTGTACATGTGGTGCGGCTCCGCTCTCTGACAGATGATGCACAGAAAGGGGCCGGTGTGTGTTTGGGGTTAGGAGCAGTTTTGGAGGAAATATTTTGCCTCTGCGGTCGTGTTTATATTCTGACAGGATCTGATACACGCTCACAGGGCTGAGTGATGAGCGATGTGCACGCTGGCATCCTGCAGGTTTTTCATCTGTGCTCACTGTGGGATCCGATCCGTCCAAAATAATCCTAAAGTGTGAGGTTCACACTTTTTTTTTTTGTTTTTTCTAAAGTTTGGATTGCCACTCAAGGGAAAGTTTGTGTTTTGGCTTCATTGCACAAATAAAAGGATTGAAAGCACATAAAAGGAGTGTGTCTCAGTGGGTTTCTCTATCCTCTAATACCATGCTATCACCAAGATTCCTTTGGTCTTTCTGTCTCAGCTGGTCCAACACTGCTCAGAAACAGTTTAACCCTCCTGTTGTCCTCGAGTCAAGGAAGGAAGGTAGGAAGAAGGAAGGAAAGGAAGGAAGGAAGGAAAGAAGGAAGGAAGGAAGGAAAGGAGGGAGGGAGGAAGGAAGGGAGGAAAGTAAAGAAGGAAGGAAGGGAGGATGAAGGAAGGAAAGGAGGAAGGAAGGAAAGGAAGAAAGGAAAGAAGGAAGGGAGGGAGGAAAGGAAAGGAAAGAAGGAAGGAAGGAAGGAAAGAAGGACGGAGGAAAGAAGGAAGGAAGGAAGGTAGGCGGCAGGAAAGAAAGAGAGAAGGAGGGTGGTAGGAAAGGAGAGAAGGAGGGAAGGAAGGAAAGAAGGAAGGAAGGAAGGAAGGAAAGGAGGGAGGGAGGAAGGAAGGGAGGAAAGTAAAGAAGGAAGGGAGGAAGAAGAAAGGAAAGGAGGAAGGAAGGAAAGGAGGAAAGGAAAGAAGGAAGGGAGGGAGGAAAGGAAAGAAGGAAGGGAGGAAGGAAAGAAGGACGGAGGAAAGAAGGAAGGTAGGGGGCAGGAAAGAAAGAGAGAAGGAGGATGGTAGGAAAGGAGGGAAGGAAAGAAGGAGGGAGGGAGGAAGGACAGAAGGAAGGGGTCAATTTGACCCGGGAGGACGACACAAAGGTTAAAGGACATTCATGATCTCAAAAGGATGAAAACGACAGAATCCGATGATCCTCTGGAGTTTCCTCTTGCACCACCAGCATTTGTGATTCTGATTGAAACGTCTCCACAGCTGCTTTTGGAAGGATAAGTGTTGATATTTGACATCTGGGCAAATCCCCTATAAGGAAGCACATGCTCACTACAGCAGTGTGTAAGAGGGGTGATGGTGTCAGCTAGACTCTGAGCCTACAGAGTGATGCTGGAGGTGGAGGTGGGACACCGGACAAGTGGCCAAAAAGTGACAGTTTAGCTTGCAGGTGAACAGTGTTGCTGCAGGTTTGGTAGAAAATGACTGAGCAGCTTTAGTGCACTGCTTCTGTTTTAGATGTGGAGTGTTTCTGCACCCTAGTGGTCAAAAAATACATCCTGCAGCTTTACAACAAACCTGAAACAAACTATGAAAACTACATTTAATAATGAATTGATAATTGATTGTATCTCAGATATTTGTATCAATCAATCATCTTTGTTTATATAGCACCTTTCATACAGGTTAGTGTACACTGTCTCTTTCTTTCCTTACTCTCTCTTTCCTCCCTTCCTTCTTCCATCCCGCTTTCTTCCTTCCTTCATCCCTCCCTCCTTCCTTCCTTCCCTCCTTCCTCCCTCCCTCCCTCCTTCTCTCTTTCTTTCCTCCCCCCACCTTCCTCCCTTCCTCTTTTCCTTTCTCCCTCCCTCCTACCTTCTTTCCTCCGTCCTTCCTTCCTTTCCTCCTTTCCATTCCTTCCTTCCTTCCTTCCTTCCTTCCCTCCTTTCCTTCCTTCCTTCCTTCCTTCCTCCTTTCCTCCATTCCTTCCTTCCTCCCTCCTTTCCTTCCTTCTTCCTCCCTTCCTTCCTTAACTCGAGAACAACAGGAGGGTTAAGCTCCTTTCTTTCCTACAAATGTCCATAAACTCAACTAATGCAGCTTTTAAAGACATCATTTCCAACCAGATCTAAGTTACTGTACAGTTTAAAGCTCCCTAACTCATACAAGTCGTGTTGACTCGTGTACTCGGGCAGAAGGTGATCTACGGGTCGTTGTGCTGTAGGGGTCAGAGGTCAGCAGTAATGAGCCAGAACGTCTGAGGCCCCTAAAAAGCCAGAGGGCAGATAAATGCCGGCGGTATCAATCCCACCTGCCCAGTAAGGCGGGAGCCGCTTCTCACATCAACATGTGGGTCAAATATCCTCGGCCCAGGCTCGTCCGTTTCTCTCGCCATTAAGTTCGACCTGTCCATCATCGCAGGACCTTTGAAGTTACGGAGCCGTGTCGTTAATGTTTATGCCTCCGTCACTTTGATTGTGGCTGGGATTTATTGAGCTCCAGCACCGTTAGACAGCGTACATGCTTTAGTATGCAGATTTATGGGAGGCCTTTAAGTGTTGCTCTTGTTCCAGCTTAATGTTTGGACGCTCATCCGGTCAAAGTCTCAGTCTGATACACAGCTATGCTTCCCGCTGAGGTTAACGTAATCTTTCATTATGATTGTTCAGAGTTTAGTCTTTAATCTGATGAGGGTAGAAAATGCTGTGACAGACTTCTACTGTCCTCTCACACAGCTGGTTCTCAACCTGGGGGTCGAGACCCCTCCAGGGATCACAGAGAGACTTAAAGACACCAAGCTTCAGCATTTTATTTGTATTACTTTTACTTATTGAGTTATTATTATTATTATTATGTATATACACTACTAATTTTTACAGTTTTTTATTGAAATTCAAGCAGTTCAAGTCCATCGAATGGCTTGAAATGGTACAAAGGTAAGTGGTGAACTGCCAGAGGTTAAAAAAAAAGGTAAGGATACCCAAAACTGGATCCAGGGTCGGCTACCACAGCATTATGCAACGCCATGCAGAACCCTCTGGTATGCACATAGTTGGTCAGGGGTTCATCCTACAGCAAGATAATGACCCAAAAACATAAGACATCCAAGCTATGACACAACTACCTTAGGAAAAAAGACCAACATGGGAAGCTTGAAAACATTTTTTCAATAAAAAACAGGAAAAATTGGGGTGTTCTAAAACTTTTGTCTGGTAGTGTATGTGTATGCATATAGAGACGTGTGTGTGTGTGTGTGTGTGTGTGTGTGTGTGTGTGTGTGTGTGTGTGTATGTGTGGATTGTTTTCTCTTGCCTATGTAAAGCATTTTGTGACTTATGTCTATTGAAAGAGCCATATAAATACATTTACTTACTTTTTTACTCATTTAAAATGGGTTACAGGATGAATTCAGGTGGAGTTCACATGAATACTTTATTAAGGTTTTTTTTCACCATTTCCTTACATTATTTATTGTTGTCTTATTGGTTTGTTTTTGTTTGTTTTTATTGACCAATCGGCGGGCCTTAAAAAAGACAGGAGCTAAAACAGCCTGTTTAAGACAGAGGCTGAACCGAAGAAGCTGCATAAGGGACCGGTATAAAATAAATAAGATAAAAGTTTTTAAGTATAAATCATGCAAATGTATTACAGTAGAGCCCCAGAATATAGATATAGACCTAGAAATGTGCAGAATATGTTCCTTTTTAATATTGACTCTCTGACCTACAAAACCAGCCCTTTTTTAATGGTATAATAAAGCTGCAGCTACAGTAACATTTCATTGAAATACAGAAAAATTAGAGTTTTAAATCAAGTTAAATATGATCACTAGAACCGCTCTACTTTAAGACAACACAACCATTTATTAACAGTTATATATTTGCAGAGTCAGTGTCAATCTTTACTTATTTTATTTTTTGTTGGTTTGAACCCCTTCTCTAAAATTCACCTTTCACCACCAAGAAAAACGTAGATACACAAACTGCATCGACACAAAATCCCAGAAATAAAAGATCTCACCGTGACATTTATTATTTTTCGACATTGTAGTAACTTATACTGTCCTATCACTTTGTAGCAAAGATGATTAATATAGCAGAGACTCCCTGGATGTACATGAATAGTATCATCAATCAATATTCCCATGATACATTGCAAGAAAAGTGTTGAAACGCTGGAATTCAATAAAAAAAGAAGAAAATACAATCTGACTTTACAAACATGATACAACGTATGATTTAACGACGTATGAGACAAAATATTTAGATCAACAGCATCCGTCAGTCATTATTCAGTGAGTCACACCGGCTGCGTTCACATGCACAACGAATATTTGTGGTTTTACAGAATTATTCCGTAATAAACCAATCAACATGGCTGGTTACAAAACTCACGTCACTGCAGCCTGGAAAATTATAACGTTTGGTACAAAAAGTCTATATTAATTAAATTTGAAGCTAAAAAGGGCAAAAAACCAAACCCAAGAAAAATCCCAACAACACATCAACCCTAACGAGGACAAACCGAATCGTGTCTTCTTCCTTTTTGAACATGGAAAGTCTTATCTGAATCGTTTGCTGGGATTTTTACATATGTTTTTTGTTTTCTTGCTTATAATTTTAATAATTTTGTTGCTTCTTGCCTTATATCTTATATTCTTTTTTTCTTTTAACATGTTTGAAGTAAAAAAAGACCCCAAAAAAAGCCTGAATAAACCAAAGCATATACGTTTTTTCAGCATAACATTTAGATATTTTACATTTAAGTGAGTTATTTTTGACCACTCGATGGTAGAAAGACTCTAAAACAAGCTAACAGACATGCACCCTTTCTATATTGTCAGCTAATAAAGTTGTTAAAGCTAATCTGTAAGCAAACAATCACCTACTTCAGCTAGAATTATATTTCTCTTAAGATAAACATAAATGTCTTTGTGAAGCTGTGCAGAAAAAAGTAGGTTACAGAGGTTTGCAGAGAAGCTGATGTGCACAACTTTCACATCTTAACGCATTAGCACTTTATATTAAAGGCTGCTCTTTTCTATGGTTTTATGTTGTTAATATGTCCTTTATCTTTATGTGGAAATAACTGATCGGTTTGAGGACAGCATCTCGCTTCTAGGTATATTTAGAAGTGACAATAAAACTGATTCTGATAGTGTGGATCTGCATGTCAAGCGAGCTGGATTCAGTTCTGATCAGGTCTAAAAATGAGACAAAAACAAACATATTACATACAAGTATAAAAAATAGCAGCCACACAAGCATCTCTGAGCGACCTCCATGCACCTTTGTCTACATGCAGCGAGGAGAAGCATCATTTTAGGTTCCTATATCCAGTTGTTTTTGTTCTCTACCAACAACTTCCTGAGGGAAACATCTGGCCTCTGGCTCTTTAGCTGCTAAATGCTCCACTATGTTCACCAGCTAGTCTCTTCCTTTGTCTGCCTGCTGTTTGGTGTTGGGCAGGTAGTGTACAGAAGGTTTATTAGAACACAGTAAATGTGGCATAAAACACACACTAAGAGCTAAAAGTGGCTAAAAGGCTCAGAAAGCTTCAGATATGATCAGCTTAAGCTAAAAAAACTTTGATTAAAATCCATCTGACTCATAACTGTTGCATTCAAAACTTTCATTGGTTCATTTCAACATTATAGAAATCAAACACTTACTTTCTGAATCTGTCTTTTTTTTTCTGAAACACTTCATCAAGCTCAAACTCCCAACATACTGTTCCTCTTCCTCAACACCAATACGCACGTTTACAGACATAAAACCACCAAAAAAACATCTATCAAGTCACACTGTGAATGTTAACGCAACACGTTTCCCTTCATATATCAATATTACACCTTCCACTAAAAGTTAAACCTGACACATGTTTACATCTAAAGCCGAGCTAAGCGTGGTTGGATCTTATTTACAGGACGAAGACGAGGATGAGGAGAAGCAGAGCGGCTGGTAAACTGCTCAGCGCTGTGTGTCGTCTGCCGTGTGACGCCGGGTTGAACTCATAAAGGTCCTGACCTCTGCACTGACTGCAGTCATCGCCACAGAACGAGCAGGTGGGCATGTCCGTCCTCCACTCTGAATTATACGTCCTCGCCGTCCTTCGCCCTGGAAGAGAAAAATATTCAACGTTAGTCTTCCTATGTTTAAGTTCTGTTAGTTCTGTTTCCTCTTTTATTTTCAGAGTAGGACGTAGAAATAGCCACGAGGGTCTTTCAAAGCTCTCTGACCTTTTAAATTAAGCAGTAACTGATTTTTTTTGTCCATTTATTTTCAGCAGAAACCCTCGTGCCTCACTAAGGACATTTTTGGCTTTTCATTTCATAACCCTCTTGGTCATTTGAGACTGTGTTCATGCATATGGCATCAAATTCTCCAAGGATATTCTTTTTAATCATTTTTTAAAATTTCAATCAATCACTTATAATAGATAAATTAACACAATTGTTCCTTCAAGACTCAAAAAATGTCCCCATTAAAACTACATTTTTTTTTACCCTATCTGCCAAAATATGACTCTTTCATGCATTCCTGTGTTGTGGTCTGTCATTTCGGAGCCTTTTCCCACCAGATAACATCATTTAACTGTATTTTGTCTTTGGGAGAATACAATGCAGTGTTCCCTAGTCCTGTTTGTCCTGTATTATCCCTCCTGTTGTCCTCGAGTCAAGGAAGGAAGGGATGGAGAAGGACGGAAGGGAGGGAGGAAGGAAGGAAGGAAGGAAGGGAGGACGAAGGAAGGAAAGGAGGGAGGAAGGAAGGATGGAAGGGAGGAAGAAGGAAGCAAAGGAGGGAGGTAGGAAGGAAGGGAGGAAGAAGGAAGCAAAGGAGGGAGGTAGGAAGGAAGGGAGGAAGAAGGAAGGAAGGAAGGACGAAGGAAGGAAAGGAGGGAAGGAAGGAAGGATGGAAGGGAGGAAGAAGGAAGCAAAGGAGGGAGGTAGGAAGGAAGGGAGGAAGAAGGAAGGAAAGGAGGAAGAAGGAAGCAAAGGAGGGAGGTAGGAAGGAAGGGAGGAAGAAGGAAGGAAAGGAGGGAGAAAGGAAAGAAGGAAAGGAGGGAGGAAGGAAGGGAGGAAGAAGGAAGGAAAGGAGGGAGGAAGGAAGGAAGGGAGGAAGAAGGAAGGAAGGAAAGGAAGGACAGAGGGAGGAAAAAAGGAAGGAGGGGGGAAGGTAGAAAGGAAGGGAGGAAGGGAGGAAGGAAGGAAAGAAGGACAGAGGAAAGAAGGAAAGGACGACACGAAGGTTAAGAAGTACAGCAGACCAGTGAAACGTGTGGTTGCATCCAAAATGACCTGGATGTGTTGGTATGGGTGTCAGAGTGTGTATACATAAATGTGTGTATGTGCAGCTACAAGTAGATAATTTGTATTGTCTTGCAGGTCTGCATTTAGAGCATTGATGCTACTTTATGGCAGCTGATTTTACTCTCTACCAACTTCCTGAGGGAAATATGTGGCTCTTTAGCTGCTAAATGCTCCACTATGTTCACCAGCTAGTCTACAGATAACTGTGTCTGTAGTGAACAGTGGCTTTTAACAGCCCCCCCCCCCCCCGAAGCTGCCTGCTGCGACGAAAACAACACTATAAGAGCACTGAGAGTGAAGCTAAACAGTAAAGTTGCAGCTGGACAGTAAAAAAAAAAGAGCTTAAACTCACTATGAAGAGAAGAAGAGCTGCAGAGTCTTTGATCACACGGAAATAAACATACTGAAAATATCGATTAAAGCTACTTTAAAGTCTAAAGTGTGGCAAGTTCTTCTTACTTGGTTCATAATAATCATAAAGGAGAACAGTTGCTTCCTGGACTTTGGCGACTTTATACTCCATCACCAGAGAAATCATGAGACACATCTCCTCCGTCGTCACCTGGCAACACATTTACATTTCACCAGTTAGTAGTTTTAACTTCACACACAGAGAAGTCAGACAGGAGGACATTTATGTTTCAGTGAATCTCACAGAGTCCAGGTAGAGGATGGCTTTCCCCGGCTGGGTCTCCACCTTCTTCACCACCCCGTCGATGTGGATGGCGTCCGGTGAAAGGCTGAAGCCGCTCAGCAGACCCACCTCCATGATGGCCATGCCCGTCGCATTCAGACCCACCAGCTCTGACAGACTGTGCAACAAAACATGGTGCATTTTATTTATCAGTGCAGTAATTTAACCACTTTATCTCAGTCACACTGGTGCAGAAACAGAAAAGTTGAATTTCAATACAAAAACAACTGAAAACAAACTAATATAAGACAAACCTCATCTATATAAGCATTTTTTAAATTATTGTATTCTAGTAATTCTAATGTTATATATAAAGCCTTTTCTATTCATTTCTATGCAATCACCACAGTTTGATGGTTATGGTGTTGAATAATGGCCAGAAATGTGTTTTTGCAGAATATTATGATGTCACAGTGGAGTTGACCTTTGACCTTTTTTGGATATAAAATATCATTACTTAAATAATTTTATCCTGTTAAACTTTTGTGTGAAACTTTGTCATAATTAGCGTGTTGAATTAACTGTGTTTAGTGAGTTCACAGTGAGCGTGACCTTTGACCTTTGACCACCAAACCCCAGTTCATAAGTTCATCCTTGAGAAAAAATATAAAATATAAATGCAAAATGTTGTTAAATTTTAAATTGAAAACATGTTGCACAAACTTAAAGAGCAAGTAAAGTGATTTCTTTCATATCAGCATTATAATATTAAGTACCAAAAGTTGAGTTAACGTGTTTTGTGAGGCCATAGTGAATTTGAACTTTGACCTTTAACTACCAAAACATAATAACAATAATAATAATTTAGAAGAAGAAGAATTACCTCAAGGTATTCCTAAGATAAAGTGATGGATGGACGGAAAACCCTAAAAATAATGTCACAGCTGTCACTGGCATGGTGGCGTTAAAATATAAATCTTCAATTTTGACAAACTTAAAGAGCAAGTAAAGTGATTTCTTTCACATCAGTATTATAATATTTAAGTACATTTTTAAAAGTTGAGTTATGGCAAAAAAAAAACATGTTTCGTGAGGCCTTAGTGACTTCGAACTTTGACCCTTTAACTACCAAAACATAATAACAATAATATTAATTTAGAAGAAAAAGAAGAATTCTCTCAAGGTGTTCCTAAGATAACGGGATGGATGGACTACCCTAAAAATAAGATCACAGCTGCTATTTGCATGATGGGGTAAAAATATAAAATATAAATAAAACATTTTGATAAATATTAACAATTTAAAACTTGTTGCACTAATTTAAAGAGCAAGTAAAGTGATTTCCTTCATATCAGCATTATAATATTTAAGTTAAAGGGTATTTACTCGCCTATTGTTTAAAACTGTTTATTCTATACTTAATGAATGAGCAAGTTTTGTTTCTATAAAATCAGTTTTTCAAATGGACATTCAGTGTTTTTATTGTCTTTATTTATGTCTCACGTCTACTGTGTTTTATAGTGAAAGTGTGACAGATATCACACACATGCTGCGGACCGTTGCTTGCGTCATGCCGTCGGTATGCGAGCGACTGTCAGCGAGCCAACCTGCTCACCTGCTGCAGATGAACAGATGTGCAGAGTTTATTTCTTCGTCAAACAGCTCGACGAACAGATGAAACGCCTCGTGTCCGCCGGCATCTCGTCTCCTCCTCGTCGTCGTCATCATCTCTTCATTCCTGATGTTGTAAAACACGTTCAGCTGAGAGAGGAGGAGAGGAATCAGACTGTCGTTACGGATCATGGAGCTTACTCACATACGTATTCATGATCATACGTCACTTTGTTTTGTTGTCTGGACAACACAGGTTTGTTTGTATGTAGCTGAAAACCAGAGGTGGAAAAGTAACTGAGTACATTTACTAAAGTACTGTGCTGAAGTATAAGTTGGAGGTACTTTACTTAACTTGAGAATGTCCATGTGATGCTACTATAATTATACTTTATACTAGTTAGTTACTTTTCAGATGAAGATTTGACACAATGGATTATATAACAAGCTTTTAAAATAAAACACATTCTTAAAGATTAAACCAGTAAAGCAGTGTGTAGTCGTGCTCACATTTCATATTTTCCCTCTAAACTTCTCACATGGTTTCATTTCAATAAATGTTCAAATGATCCAATATTTCAGCAAAAATCTAAGATTAGAGAAAAAGTCCAAAAAACTGAAAACACATGTGTGTATCAGAACTTAGTTTTTTCTTCTTTCCTCTCCCATTAATCATCTCACCACCCCTCACATGTATCTACTGACCCTTTGGAGGGGCCCCACCCGTAGGTTGGGAACCACTGGACTAAACTAGCTAACTGTATATAAAGTAGTGTAAACTAGCTCCACCTCCAGCAGCTACCACAGTAACATGCTGCTCTAACACTGATGCTTCACTATTAATAATCTAATGATGTCATAATAATAATATATCAGTCAGAGGGACCAAACCACTACTTTTACTGTATTACTGCATACTACATCACTCATAATACTGCAGTACTTTTACTGTAATACTGCATACTACATCACTCATAATACTGCAGTACTTTTACTGTAATACTGCATACTATATCGCTCATAATACTGCAGTACTTTTACTGTAATACTGCATACTACATCACTCATAATACTGCAGTACTTTTACTGTAATACTGCATACTACATCGCTCATAATACTGCAGTACTTTTACTGTAATACTGCATACTACATCACTCATAATACTGCAGTACTTTTACTGTAATACTGCATACTACATCACTCATAATACTGCAGTACTTTTACTGTAATACTGCATACTACATCGCTCATAATACTGCAGTACTTTTACTGTAATACTGCATACTACATCACTCATAATACTGCAGTACTTTTACTGTAATACTGCATACTACATCACTCATAATACTGCAGTACTTTTACTGTAATACTGCAGTACTTTTACTGTAATACTGCATACTACATCGCTCATAATACTGCAGTACTTTTACTGTAATACTGCATACTACATCACTCATAATACTGCAGTACTTTTACTGTAATACTGCATACTACATCACTCATAATACTGCAGTACTTTTACTGTAATACTGCATACTACATCACTCATAATACTGCAGTACTTTTACTGTGATACTGCATACTACATCACTCATAATACTCATAATGAAGTGAAGTATCTGAATACTTCTACCCATCATAGTGAGATATTAGTTGTTTTTATGAAGTCTGTAATAATTCATAGTAAACCATAATATTTAAAACATTTGTCTCCTGACACCTGAAACACAGCGAGTCCGTGTCCTCTTGCAGTCACCAGAAGCTTCAGCTCGTCTTTTGGCTCAATCTGAAACACAACAAGGCAACAACAACGAGACCTTCCAGATTACTCTGAGATCAGCGAGCTGGTTCAAAACATTCAGCTCCACATTAAAGTGAGCAGAGAGAAGTTTTCTGTGGAAATAACAATGACACATATTCACCCACAGTACAGTCAGCGGTCAGTGTGGCTGCAGTGAGGATTACATTTAAACCCAAATCCAAATTTAAACCAGACATTTACCCAATAAATCTGACTCAGTATTAAAAAAAGAGGTTTCTACTTTTATATACAGTACCAATCAAAAGTTTGGACACACTTTCACATTCACATCAATCAGAAAGTGTGTCCAAACTTTTGACTGGTACTGTATGTAATATTTTTATTATGTTTTTCCTTTCCATCATATTTGACTTTATTTAGTCAAAATATTCTGTAAAAATATAAAATATGAATTTTACTTTAATCTGTTTGCTTTTTTTTAAATTAACGAAGCATATTCAATGTATTACTTATATTATTTTACTATCATTTAAATAATAGAATAATTTTGATTTTGGATGCAACATTTCCCTTTAGGACCATTTCCATTCAATGTATCACATACAGGCTCTCAACATGGTGATCACTTTTAATATTAAAGGGATACAAAAATAAATATAGTGTATTTTTTGTTTAAATAAAACAACATTTCATTCATTTTTTTTAAATATGTAAAAATCAAACTTGTGAGTTTCTCAGATCAGAGTCCGTCTTTCACAGCCAGATAATCTCTCACTTTCTGATAAACCTGTGTGTGTGTGTGTGTGTGTGTGTGTGTGCATGCTCTCATTGTACCTGCTGGCTCTGGTGGAGCAGGTAGTTGTCCTGTTGGATGATAAAGAAGGCGACGGTGGTGGACGAGGGGTCAGAGGTCACCTCGATGGTGAGGTCGGCGACATAAGACCCGCTCAGAGCTGCGAACGTGGACAAAGCCTGCAGAGCCACGACTGTGTCCTGATAGAGAGGAAAAGAAAGTAACACACACACACACACACGCACACTTGTTTATCTGATTCAACCTCACGCATCTGCTCTAAAATATTCTGTCACAGTTCGGTCACTCATTGATTCTTACTTTGAACAGATGTTTACAGATGTGTACTGTTTACGTGCAATGCCTGACAAAAACCTCTGAAATTTAAAGGGTTGCATTTTCTGGGTTTTTCTCTCGTTGCATCTCTCTGTGTGTTTGCATGCATGCGTGCTGAGGGGTTAATTACTGTTTAGTCACCACATACTCAGACAGCCACACGCTACTTCTGATCTGACTAACAGCCGCAGTTTATTGCTGTAGTAAGTAACACGGAGGGGACTTTTTTCTTTTTAATGATGTACATGTGCCTCCAGGACACAAAGGTGAATGTGACAGCTGCTGGCAGTAATGCGACATAAAAAAAGGAGAAAAAGAAGAAAAACTAACCTCAATTAACCCTCCTGTTGTCCTCGAGTCAAGGGAGGAAGGGAGGAAGAAGGAAGGAAGGAAAGAAGGAAGGAAAGGAGGGAGGAAGGAGGGAAGGAAGGAAGGAGGGAAAGGAAAGAATGAATGGAGGAAGGAAAGAAAGGACTGAGGAAAGAAGGAAGGAGGGAGGGACGGAGGGAGAAAGGAAAAGAGGGAGGGAGGAAGGAAGGAAAGAAGGACAGAGGAAAGAAGGAAGGGAGGAAGGTGGGGGGAAGAAAGAGAGAAGGAGGGAGGGACGGAGAAAGGAAAGAGGAAGGGAGGAAGGAAGGAAAGAAGGACAGAGGAAAGAAGGAAGGGAGGAAGGTGGGGGGAGGAAAGAAAGAAGGGAGGAAGGAAAGGAAGGAAGGAAAGAAGTAGGGAGGAAGGACAGAAGGAAGGAAGAATGGGGGATGGAGGAAGGAAAGAAGGAAGGGAGGAAAGAGAGAGGAAGGAAAGAAAGAGAGAAGGAGGGAGGGAGGAAGGACAGATGGAAGGAAGGAAGGGAGGAAAGAAGGAACACTCAAAACAGACGGGGTGAATTTGACCCGGGAGGACGACACAAAGGTTAAACTCGAGGTGAATAATGAAAGATTCAAAAGACTCTGCAGATGTTTCAATCAGGGCTGGATTGCCCTCAGGGGCCTAAAGCCTTACTTCATATCATCTGGGGTCATAATCGAACATTTGTTATAAATTTTCTCACACTGAAGCACAACATGAACTCTGATGGGTCCTCCAGCCTCTATCTTGTGGTCCTGGTCTCTGTGAGGGACTTTAATAGTTTTAATAGTTTATATTGAGCTCATTTGCTGTAAAGTTTTATTTTATCAAACTGAACAAGGGACAAGCTGCAGCCAACTATTGTTGTTTTTATTATCAATAGTTCTGACAGTTTAATAATCCATTGAAGGTTGAGTGCATAAAAAGTCAGAAAGTAATGAAAATGTTTATCATTCCTTCCCTGAAGTCCACATGAACATATTCACATGAGTTGTTTTGTCTGACCAACTCAAATATATTGAGTTTTATATCACGGGAAACCAGGGAAACTAGCAAATAGTCACATTAGAGAAGCTGCTACCAGAACATTTGGGGCATTGTTGCTTAAAAAATGTATTTAAATGATTAAACATGTTGCCAATTAATGCTCTGACAGTTGACCAATCAATTAATCAACTTATTCCTCCTCGGCCTTCTCTCCCTTTTTGTTTGGGCTGCACTGAGTGGGAGAAAAAGCAGTTCTGAGTCGTATCGTTAAAGACTTCTGGGCATGATATCATTTAAGTTGCCTTTATTATTTAGACTGTGTTCATTGTGTGTTTTACGTTTTCCTCCTGTGTTCATGTATTCATCCTCAGCCCATCAGCTCATTACCTGTTCTCAGTTTGGTCACCTGATTCCCTCATTAGTTCACTTTGTATTTGGGTCAGTGCCAAATAAAGGTCAGCAAGATGAGCAATTCAAAAATATCTTTAAAAATGTGTCTTAAAAGCAGAATCAGGTTTGTTCAAATGCACATTTTGTATTTTTGCTGGTTTTATGTCATTTGAGAAGACATTTGCACCATTTTTTGTCAAAATGTCAAATGGTGTAACCACAAAAGAATGATAAATATTACATATTTTATCCACCTAAAGTGTATTTAAGTGGACTTATACTAATAATTACTAAATGTTTCCTGATCTCCATGGTTACCAGATTAAATGTAATATTTAGAACAATTGTATTCCATTACCTTTATTTAATATAAAAGTTATAATGTAAGATCATGCCAAACTAGTTGATATGGTGTTTTATTGAGAATTTAGTGTTTTTAAGCAAGTTGTATTATTTGGTACAAAGTTTTTATGGTTACACCACTTAGACATTTTTGCCATAATCCTCTAATATATTCTCTCAAAATGGATTAAAAGCAGAAATTTGATGCTGGGTCCACAAAAAAGAATGTGTACAAGTTATTCATACATTTATTTTCACATTTTAACCCCTTTAAATTTAAACTGAACCACATGGACACAAAAAAACATCATTGACCCATTTAAATCTTGTTTTTTCAGTTCTGTTTTGTTGGATCCTCTGTTTTGCTCTTATCTGCCTGCCCGAGCCTGAATAAATAAATTCCTCTTCAGCCTTGTTCTGTCTGATGTCTCCTGCATTTGGCTCCAGCTGCTCCGCTCCATCTAACAATAGGAGGTTAATCCCATGATCGTTCCATGAAATGTTTTAGGAAATCTATTCTGCATGTTTGTTTGGCCTCGAGGATTTCAGACAAATGAGATTTTAACCGAGCACCTCTTTAAAAGCTAACTCTAATCTCACCAATTACCCCAAACATACAAGAGAGTAGGTATGTACTGTATTTCTAAACCAAATCTTATCCAAAAATGACCAAATCAGTTTCAAAATGGACTAAACTGTTAGATTTTGAACAAATTGCATTGCAAAGTGCATTATTAAGGTTTTCTTCAACATCTTCATTACCTAAAATTGTATGCAACTCTTTTGATTTATTTTTATTTTCGACTTTTAACCTTCCTGTCGTCTGTTTTAACTGTTCCCTCCTTCCTCCCTTCCTTCTTTCCTCCCTCACTCCTTCTCTTTTTCTTTCCTCCCCCCTACCTTCCTCCCTTCCTTCTTTCCTTCCTTCCTCCCTTCCTCTTTTCCTTTCTCCCTCCCTCCCTCCCTCCTTCCTTCTTTCCTCCCTCCCTCCTACCTTTCTTTTTTCCTCTGTCCTTCCTTCCTCCCTCCTTTCCTTCCTTCCTCCCTCCCTTCCTTCCTTCCTCCCTCCTTTCCATCCTTCCTTCCTCCCTTCCTTCCTTCCTTCTTCTTCCCTTCCTTCCTTGACTCAGGACAACAGGAGGGTTAAGATCTGACCTGAGTGCTTCCGAATCCTCCCTTGTAGTTTCTCTGTTGGCTGAGCCACTTCATGAGGCCGAGGCCCTCTGCGACGCGGCCCAGCTGGTGCTGAGAGAGCAGCACGTAGGACGCCATCTCGATGTCTGCAGAGCGAGGCTGCCACGATTCAGAGAGTCCGCCGTCTGGGGACGACCACATCGGCACGCCGTCTACTCACAGAGGAGAGTCGGAGGAGAGACACATTATTACGAATGTTAATAATAGTAATAATAATAATGATATAAACTTTATTAAAAGAGCACACAGTTTGATGATTAAAAAACATTTCAGTGTAGGAAAAAAAACAAGAATAGACACATTTAACCCTCCTGTTGTCCTCGAGTCAAGGAAGGAAGGGAGGAAGAAGGAAGGAAGGGAGGAAAGGAGGAAGGAAGGGAGGATGGAAGGAGGGAAGGGAGGGAGGAAGGAAGGATGGAAGGGAGGAAGAAGGAAGGAAGGGAGGAAGAAAGAAGGAAGGGAGGAAGGAAGGATGGAAGGGAGGAAGGAAGGATGGAAGGGAGGAAGAAGGAAGGAAAGGAGGGAGGAAATAAGGAAAGGAAGGAAAGGAGGCAGGGGGGAAGGAAGGAAGGGAGGAAGAAGGAAGGAAGGGAGGAAGGAAGGATGGAAGGGAGGAAGAAGGAAGGAAGGGAGGAAAGGAGGAAGGAGGGAAGGGAGGGAGGAAGGAAGGATGGAAGGGAGGAAGAAGGAAGGAAGGGAGGAAGAAAGAAGGAAGGGAGGAAGGAAGGATGAAAGGGAGGGAGGAAGGAAGGATGGAAGGGAGGAAGAAGGAAAGGAAGGAAAGGAGGGAGGGGGGAAGGAAGGAGGGAAGGAAGGAAGGGAGGGAGGAAAGGAGAAAGGAAGGGAGGATGTAAGGAGGGAAGGGAGGGAGGAAGGAAGGAAAGGAGGGAGGGAATAAGGAAAGGAGGGAGGAAGGAAGAAGGAAGGAAAGGAGGGAGGGGTAAGGAAGGAGGGAAGGAGGGAAGAGAGGGAGGAAGGAAAGATAGAAGGGAGTAAGAAGGAAGGAAAGGAGGAAGGGAAGGAAAGGAGGGAGGAAGGAGGAAGGAAGAAGGAAAGACAGAAGGAAGGAAGAAAGGGGGATGGAAGAAGGAAAGAAGGAAGGGAGGAAAGAGAGAGGAAAGAAAGAAAGAAAGAGGGAAGGAGGGAGGGAGGAAGGACAGATTGAAGGAAAGAAGGAAGGAACAGTTAAAACAGACGGGGTCAATTTGACCTGGGAGGACGACACGAAGGTTAAAGGACATAAAAGCCATTGAAGGAAAATTAAAACTCAAATAAAATCAACAATCATTTGACAAGAGAAACATTTATCTTTGGCTTTTAGAGATGCAGTATCTTTGCTGAACCCTGCACACAAACAGGCATGCACAAACTACACAATGGGATTATAGAGGAAGTAATATGCTGGAACTATTTCTCGACCAACAGAGGAGACATTGTGCGGCGTGGGGCGGATGAATAAACTGACTGCCTGGAAATCTCATAGTGACAACAAAACTCCAGGAAAGGTCTGCTCCTGGCTGCTCTTAAGTAACAAATAGTTCCTGCGTATAACTCCCCATAAAAGCAGAAACCAGAGGAGATGTTGGCAGGTGTATTTACAGAGCCTCACAAGCTCGTGCTCGTAACTAAACCTCTCCACTTTGTGCCGGAGCTCTCTTATGAAATTTACAGTGTAGTACAAAGTCAAGAGGTTGTGATAAGTAGCACGAGAAGTGAGTGAAGATCAACATGCTCAGTGGCGTCTGCCTTACACTGAACTACTCTCCAGAGACTGAAAATGTGATCATTGTTATTAGTTTTTGGAGCCGTTTTTAAATGAAATAATGTGACCAAACTCTTAATAATAAAAGGAACATGTCACCTAGTGCAGCAGTGTGGCTCACTGATGTGTTTTTAATAGTTTTTGCACCAAAACAGAGGTATATAGCACAGAGGATTAAGATTTTGGATACACACATAATACTTGTTAGTCGATCAATTCATTATTGGTTTGGCTCCAAACATTAGATTTGTTGACATTAAGAAAAATATACAACATTTTCAGACATATCCTATTAACTAGATTAATTTATTTTTGGCCATTGTTCTGTACTTAACACACAGATATCCCACTTTTGGAAAGAAAGCACACTTCCTAACATGTAGAACTGTTCATTTAATCCCTTTAATGCTGCTCTGCTTTTTTGCTTGCTCCTTAATTTTTACATTTATAACAAAGTCGTTATACCTATAGCCCAAGCATGCTTTATATTATGTTATTCAGGACGAGTTAGGCTATTTAGAAACGCCATAATTTGCATTTGCATGTGAGTAGTACTATACATTCTCCCTTTAGAATGTTTTATGGGAAACCCCCGAAAGATGGTAAATTTAGTTTTTTTTATGTCCAAAAGATTTCGATACATTATTTTCAGTGTTCCAGACATAAGATAATAATAATAAGAAATATATTGATGAGACATCCTTATGTATTGATTTGATTTTATTGATTTGATCACTATGATTTTTTATCTGATTGTAATCTTTCTGTATCAGTATTCCGATAGATAGATAGATAGATAGATAGACAGATAGATAGATAGATAGATAGATAGATAGATAGATAGATAGATAGATAGATAGATAGATAGATAGATAGATAGATAGATAGATAGATAGATAGATAGATAGATAGAAAAAGAAGTCGTCCATTTCTTTAATGTGTTGTAATACACAGACATCAGACTGACACTGTTTTATCTCACTTTTAGAATAAAGGTGTATGTGGCAAAATGTTGAACTACTCCTTTAAACTATGGACACAAAAATAAGGTTGTTCACTTCACACACACACACACACACACACACACACACACACACACACACACACACACACACACACACGCACACACAGACACACACACACCTCTCATCTCAGCTCGTCCAATCAGCTCGTTGAGTGCCGTGCTGGCGCTGGAGCTGCCGGACAGAGCCAGAGCGTAGGTGAGCAGGCCGAGGCTGTAGTTGCTGGAGACGCCCAGAGCCAAGCGGGTCTCCAGGAACATCAGGGCCGCAGACACCTGGCTCCCATACCGAGCCTGACACACACAGAACAGGGCAGTGACGTTTTTAGACATCTGTTAAGCTCGATGGCATTTATGAGATCAGATTATAAAAGACGCAGCGCGATGAGGCAACATCTTTGGACACATTAGTTCCTCCAGATTTTCCTATTTATATTTTTACAGACTGCTCATTAAAATGAAACTTTATTGATCCCTGTGGGGTAAACAGATATCCAAGAGAGCGAGAGCGAGAGAGCCAATGTCAGATAACTCTATTCTGGCTATCAGGGCAACTGTCGGACAGTCGGTTCACCACTTTGTTACAAACTGAAATATCTCAACAATTATTTTATGGATTATCATAAAATTTTGTACCAACATTCATGTTGCCTAAACAACGAATTATATGAATTCTGGTGATATTCTGACTTTTCCTTCAGAGCCATCAACTAGTCAAACATGTCCAATACTTTGCTTTATGACCAAATACCTGCAAAACTACATTTCCATCAACCTCACCTAATTAGAAAACATTAACATGCTAACAGTACATAACTAAGACTGTTTGTATTATGACAGTGACACATTTTTGGCTCTCCAGGTTCCTTGATTCAATTTGAATAATGAACTGCATGTGAGATGTAGCCTTTAAGTTTAGGTGCTCAAATGTAACTGGTCAGATATACACATGAGGAGACTTGAATGTACTGAAGCACAGAGCCAGAAGAACAAAAATATGTATAACTGTCCAAATATTCACTTTCTGAACTGTATTTGCAGCCGGAGTCATACGGTGTAAAGCAGCTGTGGACTAAAGACAACTGTAAGAATGAGCCATATTAATATATAGATAGATGCAGCTGCTTTAACCACATTAAATGTTTTTATACAGATTTAAATGCAGCCACTGATAGGAGAGTGTTTCATTTATTTAAATAGTTTATTTACATTTTAAGCATCATTATGTTCTTGCAACACATTTGCTCTGAGTATTAAAACAGAAGGCAAAGAAAACATTTCAATTTGTCCGAGTTCTGATTGCACTGCTCATTACACTGTCAGAAAATTAAGGCCTTTTAGTCTAGTTTATATGTCATAATAGTGATTATACTATTATATTCACTATCATACTCCTGTATCAAATGAGAGATAAATCTTACTTTATACGAAATGATCTCCCTTATAAATCATGTCAGTATCCATGAAAACAGCTGAACTTACATTCTGGTGCTTAATGGGAACATTTACCCTAACAGCTGAAAACCTGGGTTAGAAAATTAGAAAAGTTATCAAAAAGTAATCAGATGTAATACTTTACATTACTTTAAGTAATTGAAATAGTTACATTACTTATTAAGTTTTAAATAGAGTAACTACTGTAACCTATTATATTTCCAAAGTAACCTTCCTAACTCTGGTAGTGAATAACATTTCCTGCATCTCCTCTTTTCTTTAAAGGAAGCTCTACTTTTATGAGATGTTTTAAAAGATCATCTGTAGGAACCAATGTGTCTTAGAGCTGAGAGCCACAGACAGAGTAGAGAAGTCAGAAAGTATTGAGCTGGACCAAAACTAAAACATTCTTAGTTTTAGTCTTTTATGGTATTCATATATCATCAGTAAAATACAGAATATTACCAGCCGTGAACTTTTCCTCCCATCTGTGTTTAATGCCTCTCACCTTGATGTCATCGTCTTCAAGCAGAGCGATGACGACGTACGCTGTGAGGGAAACGGGGCCGTCCAGGCCTCCTTGTAGCTCTGTGTGGATGACGCGGCCGGGTTCCTCGAAACTCCCATCAGCCCCCTGCTGGACTCCTAACCAGGCTGCTGCCCTGAGGAGCACAGAGGCGTCGATGCTGATGAAAGGACGCGCCTGCAGGAAACATCTCAGCACAAAGGCAGAGAGCCTGCAGAGAAGAGAGAGAGAGACATCCTGAGATAATTAGTTTGATTTTAAAATGAGAAAACACAAAGCAACAGAAAAATATTGCTTCAGCTGCTGCAAAAATTTATTAATTACACATTGTTTCTCAGTAGCTCTACTGGATTACAATTACATTCATTTTGTAATTAGATTACATAATACTGTTACATGTAACTAGGTACTCCACAACACTGCTGGTGACAACATACCAGGTGCTTCCAGATGAATCCTGGTCTCCGAACGCACTGAAGGAGCCGTCGACTCGCTGGTAGGAAAGCTCTCGCTCATAACCTGATGAGCAGAGATTAGTACACCATGCAGGTAATCTCTTGGGTTTAATGGTGTTGCATTTGTACAGATATTTTTAACACGAATAATGACGCCAAAACAAAACCATCAGCACAGAAAAATATAAGATTTTTTTCACCCTGGTGCATATCAGTCTGGAGCTCAACATCCAAGTTAAGAAACAATAAGCAGTGATGTTTGTGTCTCTTTTCTTTCTTCTTTTCAGAGCTGGATCAGAGTTATGAATCACATCTCTTTAAAACATTCATTCACCTTTCATCATATAATCTGTGGCAGTGTCTGATGTGTGCTGGTCGGCCTGTCCGGTAGCGTTCAGGTACTGGAGGACGTAGATGTTTGGTGCAAAGTTGATCATGTTCTGTTCACCGCAGCCATAAGGCATCTGGATGAGAGAGTCCAGGCCGCTGATGGACGGGCCGAGGATATCCCCTTCATCGCCGTGGAAACAAGACAAATAAGACACCTTGAGAACCTCCAGGGAGACAAGTAATGTTTACTGTTAACTGAGCCAACCTAAACAGACACATCGCGTCAGGCTGGATGGAGAAGCTGTGAATTAAAACGATTCACCGTGACAGTAGATTAGTGATGAACTCAGGCTTGCCGAGTGTGAGGCCATGTTTCCACAGATCACATGACGAACTGCAACCAGCTGCATCATCAAAACCTTCCCCCCCTCACTGCTGACAAGACACTTAACCTTTAACATCACTAAAACGCTGAATGTTAACTTCTTGAATCTGAACATAAAGGAAAGTATGACCTCAGCTTGTGCTCTATGCTGAACTTTTCACAGCACCTTGTTACATGGAAAAGTACCACTTTAACTTTCCTCACAGCTTGCTGTTTGCACATGTGCTCCATGGACCCTAAAACATAAAGAAACTAGCTCTGGTTATTATAATCCATGTTGTATGGCACATGTGTCTGACATACTGGAGTCCATCTGTTTGACATACAGTCTGTCAAGTCAATATCTCTACAAACCACATATTGGTCAAAATAATCCTTTATTTACATGAATCTGCTCATAATGAATAGCAAACCACCTTAAAATTAGCTCAAAGTTATATTGGGAGATCATAATTGTGACCTTAATTAGTTGCTTTCATACTAAAATAAAGACACAGAAAGTACAACAGACCAAACCTCACAACGTCTACCTGTGATGTTGGGTAGTTCACCAGATGTGATTGACTCAAGAGTCCCAAAGAAATGGATCCATAAAGATACGTGAACAAGGGTGTCCACATACATTTGGAATACATACATGGAATACTTTTAACTGGATTTATTTCATTCACATTACATGAAATAATCTTGAACTGCCAAACTGAGTAGAAACTGAAGGTAATCAGTTAGTATTTCACTTGATATTGATTATTTGTAATTTCACTGACACCTACTGTACAGTAATGGAATGAATGGGCTGATGTGAAATCAATTTTTGGCAATTTTCTTCTCAAAAGTCTAAATTAAAGTTGTATGTATCAGATGAATGCCTGGAAGGCATTGTTGTACTTTTGAATAGTTTTTTGGTCAAATTGACGAAATTATTTGAAATGAAATGAAATGGAAACATGAAAAAAAGATTATTCGTTTTTTTTATGTTGGTACAACTAATTAAAATAAGTTAAAACAGATTCAATAGTCTTATCTAAAGGCCAGTAGATTCATAATCCATAGCAACAAAGAAGTTTAATCCTGCACTGTTTTTTGTGTATTTTGTGTTCTTTGTACTGTCAGTCCTAATTAAGCTTCAACTGTTTCCTATTGAACTCTGCTGTTCTGTTGTTTTACAGGAATCAGACATCAGGTGCTGACCTCAGTTTGAATCTGTTTCCTGGTAGATCGTGACTCATTGTGTTTACATACCGACAGCCGTCACTGAAGCCCTCTCGCTGCCCTCCACGACATCTGCCGGGAAGGTGAAAGTGACGTTTCTGGCAATGCTCCAGTGCGAAGGTGAAACCTCAAACAGCAGCGAGGTGGAGAACGTCTGCTCGAGTCCTTCAGCCTGCACAACCAACAGCCGTGAAGAATTGACACACAACACACAAACAAACCTGATGAGTAATATTTCTGGGAAAGGCTGAGCTGAAAACAAGATCAAGATTTCTTAGGTTACAGTGGAGCAGCAGATGAGAGTCGGTTACATTGGATGAGTTTTCCTGTCTGCAATGCTTTGTGTTTGTTTTGGAGATGCAGCAGGTTGATGGATGATCTGATAAACACATGATGACAGGTTCAGCCCTCACAGTTCAATAGGTTTTGTTGAGCAAGACGACGAACCTCTAACTCCCAATTGTGGTTCACTGTACGTTTATCTGAACTGCTTGGTCACCTTTACTAATGTAACCTTGCATATCTCTGGATCGCTATTCCATAGACAACTTTAGCCCTCATCGCATTTGTCCTGTGACTTTACCGATACAGTACTGTTACATCAAGACATTTTGCGTTATTCTAGCAAAGGCATGTCCAAACTGTTCATATAAGGCCATGTGGCTGCAGGTTTTCATTTCAACCAAGCAGGAGCACACCAACCGTGATTAATTTAATCAGCTGATCTCAGTCTTCAGACAGCTGGAGGGTCAAATCATGGGTGCTTTTGATCAGTTGGAACAAAAACCTGCAGGCACATAGCCTTTTATGGAATAGTTTGGACATGCATGCTCTCATGAGTCTTCCAAATAAAATGACCAAATTCATTGTTTGAGTATTTTCTAATCTAGCACCCCCTATCGGCAGAAATCTTCAGGACAGCATCATTTGTCTGTTAGAAAACAATGATGGTTAAGGTCTGGTTAGGTTTACAGAAAGATCATGGTTTGGGATAAATTGGTCACTTTATGAAGGTTTGAGAAACATGTGGTGCAGGTTAAAGTTACTACTTCCTTAAAGTTAGGCACCCTTCATCATCATGGCTACAATAATCACCACAGGGTTCAGGTTACAGGATGATCGTAGTTGGGTTTTTTTTAAAACTGTCCTGACCCACGGTTAGAAACAGGAAAGAAACAGTGGTCCACTGCTGGGTTAATGCCTCCATCCACCCTTCCTCCTCTGAATGAGGAAATCTGTCCACATATACATATGTCATCTGAACTGCATCACTGCTCCAGCTCACAAATACTATAGTCACATGGCCATAACTATATTTAACTATATGTTGTTTAAGGTCGACTGATATTTCAATCTATTGTGTCTCTTTTTGTGTGTAAGTGTTTTTATTTTATTGTATTTTTGTCTTGTTTTGTGTTCACTGTATCTTATATGGTATTTGTGTTTTTGTATTTACTTGGTGAAGAGGTGAAAGAAAGCAGAACAACCAGGGGAGTTAATGGAAATCAATATGATTTGATTAACATGACTCAATAATTTGGTCTAATTTTACAACTCCTCCATCGCAACCTCATTATCTAAAACTCCCTGATAACAACCATGATGGGATTTTTGTCCCAGCACCTTGACGAGCACAGTTGTGCTAACGAAGTCAGACGCCACCACCGACATGGCTTTCACACTGATTGGGATCTCTCCGAGGACCAGCGGCTTGATGGGAATGAGGACGGATGCTCCACCCTGGTTCCTCACAGACACCCGACGAACATTGGGCACAGACAGCTCCACATTGTCCAGGGAGACAAACTCAAAGGTCTCACTCTCTCTAACAATCAGTGTGACCTGACAACAAAGACAACGAAGACAATTAAATTAATCCTCCCAGATCACGTTATACAGATACTAAAGAGTGTGGGAGGAAGCAAAAGAAGCATTTTGTTGTAACCAAATATCATAATTAAAACACAGCAGCTCTCTGAGGGTTTGGGTTTGATGAGATATTTCATGAATCTTTTATGTGTTGAAGAATGTAAAGATTAAAGAGGACCTGGGACATGTCTTTATCATGTAACAGCAAGGTTTACAAAAATGTTAAAACCACAGATGCCACATCAGATTATAACAAACTGACACCTAAAATAAACCCACTGATCCTGTGAAGAAATTTCATCCTACTAGCTACACCCGTAATCCAACACCTGTTGTTGTCTGCTGCTGGTACACACTGCAAATATCACACTCACAGATTCATCTGACTGATATAAAGGACTCTTATAACTTTTATATTATATTTTTATGAGCTAAATTACTTATTTTAAAAGACATGTGGATCAACAGCAAGACAAATAAGAATATAGAAATCACTAAACTGTTTGCCTGAATTGGTTATACTACAGCAGCAGCATCCATAAATGACTCAAGCTCAGGGTGCTGAAATTAAACATGAGTGGAAAAATGATCTGATATTTTGAGTATTCCTAATTATGAGCCTGAGTTCTCTAAATGCTGAATCACACAAGCATTTATCCAATATTTTGCCCTTATTAACAACATTAAAATAAGCTTTTTTTGGTACACTATGTTGATTCAGCCCTGCTGTGTGAGAAGAAGCAGAAAGGCACTCACGTCCAAGTCCTGTGGGAGGTAGTTGAACAGAATAACTTCCAGCAAAAGTTCCTCTCCTCGGATGATGTAGGCCGGCAAATTCAAAGACAGGAAGAAATCCTGGAAGACTGTGAGCTGCAGGAAGGTCACATGGAAACTGCTAAACACTCTACACACACAATAGACTACATGCAAAGTCAATAACAAGACTAATACCAACAGCAGAAAATAGTATTAATACCAATATCAGTTTTAAGCTCGACCCAACAAATACAACAAATGCTAGGATTACATTACCACGAACAATAATGCAAAGAATTTAAAGGGGTTAAAACACTTTAAATAGAGGGAGACGATCGTAAAATAATACTGGCACAACTGAGTATTATTAGTCTTTTAAGGGAAGTGTGAATACCTCTACAGGTTGCTCTATGATGCCCAGACCCAGGTTCTCAGACATGACAAAGGCAGTGGCTGTCCAGGTTGTGATGCTGTCTGGTACAGTCAGTTTGATCTCTTTTGTGTCTGAATTTCTGGAGAAAAGAAATCAAGAAATTGTATTTTTAATAAATAAAATTAAGACTGAAAACTGCCTGTTTTTGGTTTACTGACATAGAGGTTTAGTATAACTTGGTTTTAATGTTCTTTCTATGGATATGGACATTACAGCAGTATCAACTCAGGCAAAACTCAAATTATTGAAGACGGCACACAACTGTAAGAAAGAGCCCCAGTTAGTGCTTTTCAAAGCAAAAGGGAAACCTCCGATGGAAAGCTGGATTCAGCCACAAGCTTATATCAGTGCTGTCACATCTGGACCCATCGAAGTGAATACATGCCTGGCTTTGGATATAATGTAATATCTTGGATTCCATCATTATAATGTATAATGCAAGTTTTAGAAATTAATGTGTTAAATGTTTAAATCTTTAATTGTTTGCTGAGCTGGAGAAGTAGAATAAATAATAGTATCATCGGCGTATGGTGTGTTTTCAGTTAACCCATTGTAAGTACCATACCAGTGTTTTTAGTTATTTCAGCCAGACAGGGCAGTAAAACATGTTCTTGCGTGCTGTTTAGCTACACTTTAAGTTAACTTCTGATTATTTAAAACCAAGTGGTCAAGAATTAATCTTTTTCAACATCAAGTAAACAATTTTAAGTAATTATTGCACGGGTTGGTGTTTTTTTAAGCCGTTTCACCCTGTGTCGGTATCCATCCAAATCCACGTCTCTGGAAAGTTCCGGCGCTCTCGTGGCTCCTGTTCTTGCTCCTCCTTTGTCTGGTAAAAGACAAAATCTCCCCCTGCTGTGGTGAAGATGATTGTCAGTTATGTTAGCGTCATATAGTCAGAATAATCCAAACACATAAGTGATTAATTTTTAAAACGTACGAAATTCAGGCCTCAGCATGGGATCCAACATGTGCAAACTGGCATCAGTGAACACCACAAGATTACTCATCTGGGCAAAAACATGGAAGATATGAAACACGTTTATAACCTCAACAACCCAAACAGTATAAATGCTATTTGAAATTCGATGAGGACAAAACACAAGTTAGAGTAAATGGTGCGGGATCAAAGAAAGACAGAATTTCTACTTGGTCTTAAATTTCTGGAAAAATGGGTTCAGTCAAAAAGGAAAATGTCTGGGTGTCACCATAGATCATGACTTTGGTTTTAGAAAGCACTTTGACTGTATCAAGTCGGCATTGTTCCACCTAAATAAATATTGCTAAAGCCAGACCAGAAACATCTTCATGCCCTTGTATTCTCTTGTCTATTACAATGCTCTTTTAACTGGACTTCCCAAGAAATCTATAAATAGACTTCAGCTTGTACAAAAACCAGCTGCCCAAGTTTCAATGAAAACAAGCACATTGCACCCATTTTAGCACCTTTACACTGTCTCCCTCCGTCCTTTAGAATTAATTTTAAAATTGTATTACTAGTTTACAAGGCCTTGAATAGTTTAGCACCTCCATGCATGTAGTCGCTGCCTCAGGTGATTGAGAACTGAAGCAGTAGAAGAATCAGCAGTTAAGGTAAATAAGTATGGTGATGTAGCCTTTTCTTATTATCTCATAAATATCTGACATACATAAATAAATATCTGATTCCTTTAAGAAAACATATTAAGACATTCCTTTTCATTTTTGCTCAGTAGCCTGTTTAAACTTTTATTTCCTTGCATATTTTATTGAATCTAACTGAAATATTTTTTTATTTCACAGTAATTGGGGATTCTGCTCTTATTATTTAGTTACCTTTTGTTATTTTTAGGAATCGCTTGTACTTTATTTTACTTCTTCTCCTTCTTTTCCTTTTTTTGTTTGTTTTTTGTCTCATTTCAATGTTTCATGCATTTTACACAAGTAGAAATGATAGACAAAACTATGAAAATAAGGCCAAGTTGTAATAAATTCAAGTATCCTGCTGCTTTTACTACCTGTAACTACCTGCTGGAATAATCATTTCCATGAATACTTTCCTCAGCATAAGTAAAAACAAATAATTTAATCAAATTGCTGACAAACTGGTGGTTTGTGTATATCTTTTGGTAAGCACCCAGACAAACCTATTGAGGATATTTATTCTCATCATTTCTATGCTGTATTTGAGAGAATATAATTGTAAAATTGCTCCGTCATAGGGACAGGAAAAACAAGAAAAAAAAGAGTTGGATAAGAGTTGAAAATGCTTGAGTAAACAATCACTTTATACAGCACTTCAAAGACAGAAAAAAAAGATCCCTCTCTGGGGAGGCTGACCCTGAAGATGGAGTGTGGATCTCCCTTTGTCAACATGTCTGAGTACATGTCTGCCTTGGAAACGCTGTACTTCCCCATCTGTTCCAGTACCTGTGAAAGTAACAACAACCTGAGATCTGCTACTGTCACAGCACACAAAGACCAACAAAACAGCCTGGGACACAAGAAGAGCACTTATTGTTCAAAACCTGTTTGGCCAATCTGTGGGGAAAATAACAGTTCATGGTACATCAGATCATAATGAAATGATACTGGGGTGTGAGCATCAGATTGGGTTTCATGGTGTATCAGGTGTGGAAGTGGTAGGACCCAATAGCAGCACAGAACAAGGGAGCAGTTTTAACTGATCTTTATTATATATAGCAAGGTAACAGAACAGGTATCTGGCAGGAGGTGGAGGTGGGCAGGCTGGGCTCACCTAACCCTAATACTCGCCCCCCCTCATAGTCAAGCAGGAGGCTGGCAATGAGGGCCGGAACCTCTTTGAACACCAGCAGAGGTTACGCCCTCTGCTGGTCGGAGGTGAAGATGGGGATGGGACCCCTCTTGATGCCGACGACGGAGGCGAAGACGGGACCCCTCTGGAGGCGTTATTGGGAGTTTTTCTTCTATAGTAGTTCCAATTTAAACTGTTGAAACTGTGGTCTATAAGTGGACTTTATAAAACTTGGCAAAATAAATTTCTACCAACTCAGTTGAGACTCCTTCATACTTGAAGCCTATCAGACTGCATCAGAGTGACACATACAGACTTATTTTCAGTTTTTTTCTGTTCTCAATAGACTAGTATCTCGATCTTATGTTACATTGAAGTTATGTGATGTATACACCTTTACAATGCCAATCACTTTAATAACATAGTTGTGGTCTTTGGAAACTTGGGATTTTGGCAAAATTCAACAGCTCATTCTTTGCATCAACAGTTGGTCTCACCGTCTCCGGGGTGATGTCATTGTGTGACGCCATCCATTTTGTTGCCTTGTCAACCACCAGGATCCCGACCAGAGAGCCAGGCTCTGCCACCTTGACTTTAAGGGTGACTTCATCAGCTGGCCTCCTTGTGGGTTCACTCCAACTCAGAGAGACCTGTCAATCACAGGTCAATCAGTCATATATCATCATGAAATCACACATAAGCAAATACAACTGTTCACTGTCAGACACTATTACATCAGGCAAAGAGGCCACCAGGTTTTCCTCTTCAGCGCTGATATTAAGATGTATTACATGTTGATATCATTCTGTTTGCAGCTTAAAATGTTGTTTAACTGTTCAAAATCTAGCCATCAAAACACCAGCATGACAAAGAATACTGACTGTGTGTTTTTCTAACAGCTGTGCGGATAAATAAACATCTGAAAACTTGAGAGAAGTCGTCGAGTGGCCACTTCTGTCTGCTGAACTTAAGCCAGAATAGAAGGGTTACACTGCTGCACCTTTCTGTACACTCGTGTTACTACCTTGATAACACTGTACTTACAATAGTCAGAATAACAATACCAGGTCAACTAAAATATGAATGTGTCTTTTTTTAAATTAACAAAAGTCAAAACCAATGAAGCCAATAAATCACCTGGTTTTGTAAAGCTTGGGTAATGGGCAGCTTGATTATGTCATTGACAATCTCTCCATTTGGAAGCACACAGTAGACGATGATACAGGCGAGAGGAGCCCAGGTGGTTTCTGGGACCAGCGTTAGATCACCAGAGCTATTCCCAGCAGAAACGATCTGACCTCTGGACTTGACCTGCATGCACAGAAAACA
The DNA here is from genome assembly GCF_963691925.1 of Scomber scombrus. Taxonomy (NCBI): domain Eukaryota; kingdom Metazoa; phylum Chordata; class Actinopteri; order Scombriformes; family Scombridae; genus Scomber; species Scomber scombrus. The sequence goes on along the minus strand of NC_084986.1, from coordinate 4,631,073 downwards.
GATGTAAGGTGAAACTGAAACTGATGTTGAAAATTGTTTATATTAAGAAGAGTCACCTTTTCATCATTGCATCATATCCTGTCTTTCCAGCTTAGTAAAAGCTTGATTGCTTTTCAGTTTCTCTTTTACAGTTTTATTATTTTATCCTTAAAGCTGCATTAATTTATTTGTGTTTACTAGTCGGCAGAATGCTCCAAGATAACTTAACAGACACAATTACACTTTGAGTTAGATATTTACAAATTTCATAAAACACAGTACTTTTCCAAATGTAGTTTACAATTTGCTATAAAAGGATGTAAATGACACAACATAAATAGTTTGAAACAGTACAAATAGCAGTGGAAATATAAAATAAAACATCTAAATGAAGTCTAACTAATGTAGAAAAATCGAATTAATCCACAATTACACCTAGAAGTAACTGTAAATTGCATAGGAAGAAACAACTGATATGTAAATTAAATGCAATATATTGTAAATAAATTAAGGCACTTACTATGTAGTGAATCTCAGCCATTGGAAAACTCCTTTCAATGTGCAGCACAAGGGATGAACCAACCTAAAAGAAGAGAAAACAGAATATGGTGAATGGTTATTTCAATTTATGTACGTCACTGATTTCCACAAACCTCATAGACAGGACTTTCTGGCACAGATTGTACTTAGTTTCTTAGGTTCCTCAAGATTACCTCTGGAGGTTCGGAGGGTTTCTGGATCTGTAGATAGGAGTGACTGGGTGACGTGTAGCTTCTATAGAGCTGTAGAGTGTTTTGGCTATCCTCAAATGAAGCCTGAAAACAACATAACAAAGTAGAACATTTAGTGCAGATTCCAAACATTCTTTGGCATCTGCAAGTGAGTGAAGATCCTCTTTTTTTCTTCTACGTAGATCAGTTTCAGATTGCTGACTATTTTAAAAACTCAGTAACATTAACCATTAGGGTATGTTGGTTTCCAGAGCACAAGCTTATATCAGTCATTTTATAAAAATCTCAGTTGGCCTGGGACATCCAGAAATCTGTGAACATGGCATTTGCGTTTTATTTAACTCTATGCAGACGATACATTGCTTTATATTATAATGTATCTCATCAAGATGAAGACCCAAGGCCCACATATAAAACATCAAACATAATCACTGTGTTGAGATGTATTATTATGGTGCACAGCACATTATTATGCTGTTTTTGCAATTGAAAATGACAGTTTTACTACTTTTTTAATTGCAGGGAGAAATGTTTACGTCCTTGTTTGCAATAAAAAAGTACTTGTTTTAAAGTGTTACTTACATCAATAGTGAGTGTGGCAGTGTCATCCATGATCTGGATGGAGAGCGGTATTACCCCATCTGGGGTGAGAGGAAACTCCATGTCTTGGGCTGGTATCCCTTCCGGAGTGGGATCAACAATATCCGAAGAATCTGACGTGTTATGTCTACGTGGGCCCATTTCTTCCATCTGGTCAATTTTCCAATTCCAAGGGCTTTTCTTTTGCTGCACCACTGACACTTTAACAGTCTGTTGTTGATCCTCCAGAGACAACGGCTGATTGTTGTATGTGCATATTTTCAGCTACAAAATGAGGAAACATGCCTTTAGAGTGAATGCTAGAGTGAAGTTTGGAATAGTGTGATTACTAATTGCATGGTCCATTTTTAAATCACCTGTAGTGGCATTTTCTACCTTAAACACTATAAGCTGCATTATATCATATGTGATTTTTTCGAAAATGTTCTCGTCTAACATCCCTGGAGGGCCGATTATATAATTCAAACTGATTTTCTATAACACTGGTAAATTTATTATGTATGTTTATGATTGTAGGAGCTCAGTATTCTGTTAGTTTTTGTATTGGAGGAGTTCATTGAGGTTAATTATCTGCATATTTTTCTGGGTGAAAGCTGATAGCATTTATATGTGCAGTGCTGTTTGTATCAGTTCTGCCTCAAGTGGGTCTTAGGACCATGAATCATGTTATTACATTGAGTTCAAGTGATGGTCAGTAAGTGGGATTTTTTTGGTTTTCTTTTCATGGCAAAGAGTGAAGGAACGTGTTAATCAGCATAGAATTTTATTTGACATTACCTGTTGTTAGTTTGATTATTTATAGTGAACATTGATTTTTTAAAACATCAATGAAATTTGCCTGGGTCAGCGAATATTACATCTGATATACCAACACATCCAAAACAAAAGACATTTTTAAAAGAACATACTAAACATGGTAAATACGTTTTAATAAGAGAGAAGCATTTTTGATGTGCATCAGAATACTTTGTTGACTATAAAATCAAACAATGGAAAACCATCATGAACAAATTAGGGTAAATCTATAAAAGATGTTGCTCGTGTTACCTTGGCATTGAAGTTCAAAGAGGGCCTTAGTTCTTTGGGATAGCCATCAAAGGAAAGTTTATATCTATGTTTTGCCAAAGAAACCGTTGCTGTACTGTTATATGTGAGACCTGGAAGATGAGAAGCATTCATAGTGAAGTCAGAAACACACACATATGTATAATATTCAACCTCCACTGCACTGTACACATTATTTAATTATAATAATATAATTATATTTATAAATTAAATAAGAGAACATAACTTAAAGTCTGATGGCTGACTAGCGTCCCTCAGAGGCTGCAGTGTTCATTACACCCCGCAGTAGGACATTTTGGAGAGAAATATCATACTGATCTTTTAACTATTCTTACAGCCTTAACAGTAGCGCTAAAATTGTTAAGTTTATCCAGATGGTGGCGTTACAGAAAAGGTCATAGGGTCATTAAAATCAAAGAATGTGAGCAGTAGATTTAAGTGCAATCTGCCTGTTAGATTCACAAATTCCTTGTGCACACATGGAAATCAGGGCCAAGAGGAAAAATCAATTGTTACAATTTATTACCTGGAAACCATGAATATCTGCAATAAATTTCATAGCAGTCTGGCCAATAGTTGTCCAGACATCACTGTCTTTAAGCTCTTAAATTATTTGGATTTTTTTCAATATTGTATTTATTCAGTTAAATGTTCAGTTATATTTTCTGTAAACTGCATTTATTGTTTCCAAGCTTTTTCCAACCTGCCAGGAATACAGTTCAATTTGCGAAATAATGAATTCTTGTTAATTAAAGTTATGGCCAAAAAAACCCCAACAACAACAACTTTAATATCAATATACTGAAGCTAAAAAGTACTACAACCGGCCTATAAAATATCCACCAAATGTTCTTTTTAGTATTGTAGAATGTAAACAGTGTCTTCTATGGTAGTTACAGCCTTGGATAAAGCAAGCCCATAATATGAATTACAGTGGTTAATAAACTCTAATTGTCAACCATAAATCTACTTTATTGTGGAACAAATAATGTGCTGGACTACTTTTATATTCATCAATACAAAGGCCAATAAATACGTGTAGCCAGGAGCTGATGCTATGAAGATAAAAACTGATTACCTGTTAGATGTTCAGTCACATGAACCACAATCGTTAGAAATTCACCATCCATGAGTTCATCATCATAGAAGACCATGTCTAGAGCTCTTTTGGTCATTGGATGATAGTTGGGAATGTCAAACATGAAGTCTGCTGTGCCGTCAATCTAAATCAAAGCAACACTAATGTCATTAATGTGTTTCACCAACAGTACAAAAAGTAACTTATCTGTACTGATTTAAAATGTAACCAGATATAAACAGCACATATTTTGCACTTGCACTTGATAAATTACTACTAAACTTATACACATACTACATAACATGATAAAGCCAAATGCAGTTGTTCTTTAGTTTATCTAGTGAATATAAATCTCTAGATAATGTGTATACATCCATGTTACCTGAATTAATTTTGGTGTTAAATAATGATCATATAATAATTAATATATGTGTCTGTTTGCCTCCAAATGAGAAGCTTTAACTGGGTCTACACACCTCTTTGTTTTCATCGTAAGCCTCTTCAATACCATGAAAACGATGCAGAAACGTTATATTCATGAGTCCCTGAACAGGTTTCCCATACATGTACCTGAGGTTGAAAACACAATAATTCTAAATGATCCTCTAATTTACTTCACAAGAGTATTATTACACAAACATGCAAAAGAAATAATTGGAATTGCATTGTATATGTAACAAAGTGTGTGTGAAAAGCAGTATGTTAATGAAAAAATAGGTCCTCACTTTGCTTTTACGGAGCCCCACAAAGTGTCTTCATGGTAAATGACATCCGGAGCTTCAATCACAACCTCAAACTTCGGCAGAACTGCAAACAAACATACAAAGCATCGATTTTAGAGCTGCAGCACCGAAGTTCTTTTAGAAATTTACAGTGTATTACAGAGTCAAGAGGTCGTGATGTGTAGCAAAACAGAACCGCGTTCCTGCACATGCTCAGTGGTGTCTGCTTTACACAGAACAACTCTCCTGAGACTGAAAACACGATCACTGTTATTAGTCATTGGAACCATTTCTAATCAAACTAAAATGACCAAAGTCATAATGAAGGAACATATCATCCAGTGCAGCTGTGTGACTCATTGATGTGTTTTCAATAGTTTTTGAGCAATAACAGAGGTCTACAGCACAGAGGAATAAGATATCAGGCTTTGGATAAACAGACAATACTGTAAGTAGGATACGTCCATTGTTGGTTTGGCTATGCATAAGATTTATTGACACTAAGAAAAATATGAAAAATTACTGGCCTATCCTTTAAATGTTGATATTTTCAAATTATGTTTACAAGCATGAAAGAAAAGCTTATTTCTACATACAAGTATTTGGCTTTCATTGCATAAATAAAAAATGAATAAAAGTCATAGAAAACATACATACCATAATGTGCCACATTGAAATGTTTCCTACTGGAGGAGCCCTGTAAAGCAACAACAAAGCCCGTTAATTAAGGTAATAAAATGATTAGTTCCTCTAGTGCTAAGAATCTAAAATAGAAAAGTAGTCCTTTAATTTTGAATGCGCCCAACACTTTTGTTTTCTGGTTTATTTGAAGAATTACAACCACAAGGGGACAGTAGTATCACTGTACATGTTGCTATTGTTTACTCTTGTTCATGGCAAACAAAAATGAACTCTATTTCTATAATATTTCTAATAAATTGTTATTACATCCAAAAACTGACTCAAGAGCCACACATCCCTGTTAGATGTGATGATGCAGCCTTATTGTATGAAATGCCATTAAAAAAAATCAACAAAGCTGTGCATTTCATTTCATGTCAAGCAAAATCATGATTTACTTTCAGGTTTCTGAATGCCAGCTTGAGTGAATTCCAGTGAAGTCTCAAGTCAGGTTGAGTCTTTCAGCAAAGAACAAACTGAGTTGGAAATCATAAATTTGACATCTGACTTGAGGCCAAGTTTCAAACCTGCAGTGCTGATAGAGAATAAGCCATCTGTTTTCCTTGGATGAACTCCTCTTGAAACAAATGTAGTGTGTAATGTGTTTCAAACACTTGAGATAAAGACACGAAAATGTCTTTATCTCAACAATGAAGTTAGTTTAGTTCAATAATCTGTTACAGTATATCACTTACATGTTGTAATGATAGTTTATCCAACTTTCATCCAAGTTCCATCTAAGAAACCTGCAGTTTCATTTATACAGTCCTTATAAAAGCCTTGTAAGGTGCACTTAGTGGACTGAGTGACACGTTGCATACTTACATTGACTGTAGCAAGAATGGTCCATTCACCCAGAGGAGGGTTTTCAGACAGCTGAAACTCTTTGGACACGACTCCAAGGATGCCATCCAGAGACAACCACTGTCTGACCAGGTTTCCCCTCGGATCCTGGATCAGGGAGAGAGATTGTCATCTTCCACCTGCCGTTAGCCATGAACATGATCAAAGTTCGATGATTGGAAATTTCTTGACAAAATAAACCCTTTTTGACCACATCTTCCAGGTACTTTGGAACCAGTGGAACTAATCTTAGAAAACATAAATCCTTGTTGTGCAATCCTGTTCCCATTTCTACTGCATCTGAGAAACCAGGTAGATCAACAAAAACTGAAGCACAGTCTTGGTAGTCAGACTGTAAATTGTAAGTTAAAACAGTCGTTTAAAGAAAACAAGACAGAAACAACACCTTCCCAAATTCCGTCAATACTTGGACTGACTGCTAATGAAGATATTTGATTATTGATACCCTGAAATATAAGGAAACATTTATCTAAATTGTTTGAAAAGTATAAAAGGTTTCCTGAATGCAGCCTGATGTCAGACTCACGTTGATGACAATGTCCACCGGGCTGACGTAGGGTTTCCCATCGGGGTGAATGGACACCGCTCTGATTTTCACCAGCTGTCCAGGTAAATAGTTCAGCTTGTCTGTCTGGATGAAGGTAGAGAGGCCTTTGGGGTTGAAGTACAGCCGCGTTGAGTTGGAGAAAACCTTAATGCTACCCATGTGACCTTTGACCTCCAGGCTGTAGGGTTTCCTGTAGCTTGACTTGCCTTCGTGGATCTGCAGGGGAAGGACATAAAGACTAATGACAAAGGAATTTAAACTGTGAATACATTTTGGACTTACTCCACTAATCATTGTTGTCTAACCCTAACCCTAACCACCGGGAATCCTCCCGATTCCCCTGATTCCCAACCCTGGCATTGCTTACAGGTGGCAAAGTCAGCATCTTAGTTGAACCTTTAAAACAGAGAATTTGTCATATCAGTGTTGAATCATTTTAAATCAGAAGACAATCTTTTGTTGATGTAAAAAAAAAAAACACAAAAGGGGTTTTACCTCCTTCCACTGCAGCAGAGGCAGAGGACACGATCTGCTTGTCATGAACAATGTGAGCAGACACGGTGACCGGAGAGGCGGTCAGGATGGTGACCGATAGTGATGTTGGGACTCCAGGTCGAAGATTTATGGGAGCCAGCAGCAGGTAGGAGGGCTGAGGGTCGGGACTGAAAGACCAAACCAGCATGGAGGGTTAAACATGAGGAGGAAAACTAGAATCTGTGGCTGTAAAACATTAACAACTACTTTCTACCCAATAATTACTGTAGTCTCTATGATGTTACAGTGGACGTTCTATCTATCTATCTATCTATCTATCTATCTATCTATCTATCTATCTATCTATCTATCTATCTATCTATCTATCTATCTATCTATCTATCTATCTATCTATCTATCTATCTATCTATCTATCTATCTATCTATCTATCTATCTATCTATCTATCTATCTATCTATCTGTCTGTCTGTCTGTCTGTCTGTCTATCTATCTATTTTGCTTTGACAACTTATTTTTCAATGCTGTGAGCATCACAAAATCAAGTTCGTTCACCTCCATTGTGTTGAGGTGGAGGTAGAAATCTTAGGACACAGATATATCAAAGAGGTAAGTTAAGAAACACGTGCTTTTGTAAGTTGAGTGAACTGACCCTTTAGGGAAAATAGCAGGTGTTCAGCAAGAAAAGAGAGAAAAGACATGGATGAGTCTGGTGGTGATATTCTATAGTTTTCTTATTGTCAACAAATCCCTTGAAAAACCAAGCTTAGTATAAAAAATAGTCCCCTATTTCTTCATGTGTGCTTGTTATAGCATGTAGGGGCCAGATAATTTAGGAAATAACTGAGACTTTTTTAAACATGAAGCTATATTTGTAGTCTTCAGTAGGAATTAGCTTTGAGCTAAAAGCCACAGACAGAGTCAGGAAATCAGAAAGTATTGACAGATGGATTAACACACAAAAAGGAAATTCAAAGCACATTATATAAGTGAAAACGCTAAAAATGCAATAAAAATATTAAAATATTGTGTTAATTTTATATTTAACCCATACTTTGTATGTTAAACAAACATCACAAAGATATTAGAGGACGTTAAAATCACAAATGAGCCTCAATTTTAATAATAATTGATTCTCATACAGACAGTCTGATGAGTTTCCCGGCTCTACCTGCACCTGTGTGGTTACCTGTGTGTGGTGTTCTGGGCGGCGGTGAGAACCATCAGGACGAAGAGTCCCCACACCTGGAGACGCTCCATTTGCGTGAATGAACCTCACTGCACAGATTTGCGCTCAGAGCTGGAGGCAGGTGATGTCAGCGGCGGTCTTCATATCTGCAGACAGTGACCACACCTCTTCATACAATATCACCTGATTGACTGAGCCAGTGTCAGTTTACCTGGTTTCTCCCCTCAGGGAGGCTTCAGTTAGGAGCTGAGATGGGTGTTTCCATAATGAGGATATTTACACTGCTATCACAGATGTTCCTCCCAAAGAAAAACAGATTCATGATTTCTAAACAGTCTTTCTTTATTAGTTAGGTCTTTATTAGGTAAGTGTCATTAATGCTGAGATGGCTCACAACTCCTACATGGAGCTGGAAAAGGATGTTAAAAGTTTCATGAAAACTGCAGCTGGCCATTGGTGGAAAGCAACTAAGTACATTCACTCAAGTACAATTTTGAGGTACTTGTACTTTGCTTGAGTATTTCCATTTGATGCTACTTTCTACATTTCAGAGGGAAATATTGTACTTTCTACTCCACTACATTTATTTGACATCTTTAGTTACTTTTCAGATGAAGGTTTGACACAATGGATAATATAACAAGCTTTTAAAATACAACACATTGTTAAAGATGAAACCAAAAAGCAGTGTGTAGTCGGGCTCACATTTCAGATGTCTATGAGTTGTTAACAGCTCCACCAAATAATGAATTTTCCCTTTAAACTCACAACCCAGAATTGAAAGATTAAAGAAAAAGTAAGATAAGGAAAATCCTCTCTTTGGTTGAAGTGGTCAGAACAAGTAGAAACACTGTACTATACAAGAAGAACAAGGAGTCCTGCAGCAGATGGTTTGGCCTCCACACAGCCCTGATCTCAACATCATGGCGTCAGTCTGAAGGGACAGAAACAGCTGAGACGCCGAAATCCACAGAAGAAGAACTGTGGCGACTTCTTCAAGATGCAGGAACGACCGACCTGCCGAGTACCTGAAAAACTGTATACAAGTGTACTGAGGAGAACTGCAGCTGTTTTACAAAGCTGCTCACACCAAATATTGATTTTTAACTCTTAAAAAAAAAAAGCATCCTCACTTTACTTCCAGTGCTGAAAACTTTTGCAGAGCACTGTAAACAGATGATTGTTTTGCATGTGTTATATCATTCACTTTAAACCCTGTAAACACTAAATTACATTACTGCTTATCATTTTCCAAAACATGCCATACAGATTTGGATTGATTACCTACCCTTAGCTGCAACATCTGATGTTAGTTATTTTCTATTAGAATAAAATAATAATGGTCCTTTGTTTAAAAAGCAAAAAAACAAACAACCAACAACCTCAAATTGGCTACGTCCAGTGTTTATTCTGTTTTCAGCCGTCATTGAAAGATTAAATCTCAACTGTAATTTAGACATTTCCAGAAAAAAAGGAGGTGCTGTTCATTATTTCAACAGCAGATGGTGATGACAAACATGTATGTTTTTAAGTCCACTGAGCTGTGGAGAAAAGACTGTACTGCACTTTTCTTCTAAAAATGACAAAAAAAGGAAAAATAGTATATGTACTATACACAATTTACAAAATCGTATACATTCTGGGTATATATAACAAATACAGAGAAAAGTAAATGTAAAAGAAAATGTACAAATTATGACTAGAAATTAACACTGGGGGTTAGTAGCAGCATAAGGGTGAAATAAAATAAAATAGATAAATTACATTAAAATAAAATAAATAAAATAGAGTGTATCAGTGTAAGGGTGAAAATAATAAATAAAATAAAATAAAACAGTGGAAATAAAGTAGCAACAAAAGGATGAAAGTGATAAAATAAAATAAAATAAAATAAACTCAAACAGTGGAAAAAACAATGGAAAAAAAGAAGTGTCGTAAGGGTGAACATGATTAAATAGATAAAATAAAATAAATACTATATACAATAAATGCGTAAATTCCTTATATAAGATAAGATAAGAAGCTTTATTGTCATTGCACAGAAAGATACAATGAAATTTCGTTTCGCAGCAATCCTTGTAGCATCTACAGTATCAGTGTAAATATAAATAAATATGTATTAAAATAAAATAACAATCTAAAAATATTTATTAAACTCAAGTAACAATGTAAAGTTAAAGTGCATATGTTAGGCCTACATACATGTGTGCAAAGTTACTGGTTTTTACATAGAAAAGTTGAATATATTCACAAATGGGCAATGCATGCACTGCTCTGCACAATATATGCATGTTAACCTCCGTGTCAACAGAGGGAGCCACTCTTTATTTTTCCTCCTCTTTAAAACAACCTGACTGGTCTTTTTTCTGTCCGAGGTGAAAGAACCACACACAGCAGCAGAGCTAAAATGACAACGTTAAGACCTTTTACCTGCGATGATCTCTTTAAATTCAACAATATGTGAGTGAAATCTTGTCAGTTTCTTACCAGCCGAGGTGTGTTTATTGTAATTACACAGATGTCTGGTGTTTATTTGGTAAATATATCAGTATATTCTTGTGTTTTTGGGGAGGCAGCAGCAGTGTTAGCTCCCAGACTCCTGCACCGTTCCCTGCTGCACAAAACTCCATTCAATAATCTGCTAATTTAACACTCCCTCCTTATTATATGCAGAAATACACACTTATTATCATGTTATTTGAATTATTATGGATAAATAGACTCTCTTGGACAAATCGGCATTAATTTAATTTGTTAAAGTAGCTGTAGATTTAGTATAAATTGGAGTTTGTTCACTGTTAGTAAGCAAGGTTTCACACCTCAGTGGTTGTTAGAGAGGGATGCTATTGAGCTGGTAATGTGTCATTTTATATAAATATTATTATGTTTGGTTTGATATGAATAAGCCGAATTTACCATAAGATCATATCATAGTAAATGCATATGATTTTATTAGTTTTTTATTGATGTAAATGCTAAAAAATAAGGTTAAACAGTGAAGTTGAAGATTATTCTATTGAGTTTGGTTGGTGTGTTTCTTCTTCAAATGTGACTTTCGTAGAGGGTTTATTTGTGCAGGAGTCTTTATGCAGATTAATAATAATTGTTTTTTTTTCTCAACAGCAATTTGGACCCTTTGACAGAAACTGTATCCTTCATTTTCACCTGTATTTAACAGTTAGCCACATTAGCTTAGCTTCATCTGTCATTACACCTGCCTGTTGTTGTCATGCTGTAAATAACACTGACAGATCTCACATGGTTTGTTTCTCTGGATCTGGCATATTTCTGATTATGATATTTAATATACACTCAAGTAGGGCTAACTTAGGCATTATGTCAATATTTTGCAGTTTGTGCTCCTCTTAACTTTAGATGCCTTTGCAGAGAGGGGTCTCTAGCATTTTATTTACTCTCACTGATATAACATGAGGGGAGACAACATATCTGAGTGTTTCATATGCATCAGTAGTCTGTAGTTGTCTTTAACATTTGTCCTCCAGTATGGGATCCCCTTTTATCTCCAGTACCTGGCTCACTGGCCCGAGTACTTCATCGTTGCCGAGGCTCCTGGAGGTGAACTGATGGGCTACAGTAAGTTCCTCTGCTCGCTTATATTTTAGTATTTAGTTGACTAGGATGATTAAAAAAAGAGTTTCCTGCTCTTATACTACACAATACATGATTAGCATTTTCCTCCAAGCATAACATTTTAAATTTGAGAATGTTTAGTTACGTTTTTTACTATAAAAATAAGCTCAAAGTGTGCTTATATTTTTAAATCAGTTTGTTACATATATGATGCACTTTAGTCTGAAAAGTCCTCAAGTGTAATTACATGTTGATAGGTTATGTGAACCAACTTTTTTTTCTTTATAATTGGGTTTTCATAACTTTTTTTTATTTTAAAAAGACTCTTTATTTATTTAATTTTGATTTAATAAGGCAGTACATAGACGTAGCCATGACAACAGACCATAAAGGCCATATATATAATAATAAGGAACTAGGAAGAACAACAGCAGTAAAAGTCAATATTAAATGTTGTGTTAGCAACATATTAGTTTCAGACAGCTATAATAATGGATAACTTGGTTAGCAACAAATTTATTGCAGGAAAGTCAAAATGAACACAAACACAAAGTAACTCCAGTAAATGAAATATCTACACTAAAATAAAAAAGATAATAAATGGATAAATAAGATGCTACTTCCGAGACTTAACACTTTTTCCAGTGTTGTGAGATGATTTTAAAAATATATAGTTTGTTGTAGATTTTTTTGGTCAAAGATCTAATGAAAGTATTAATGGGAGTGATGGGAGTTCCATTCTGTTGTTAAGCTGCTGTTGCTATGGAACCGCCCCGGTAGCAGTTGCTACTAGCAACGTAATGTCCAGTATTCTGACCTCACTGTTTGTTTGGTTCCATTTGTCTCTTTAATGTCTCACAGCTGACATGAAGACAAAATAACAACAACAACAGCAACTTTTAATATTTATTGAAGCAGGATTATCACTGTGAGAACTGTCTTTTAGTTTAGTGAAGTTTGGACGAGCTTGATGTCTGTCTCTTTAGCACCATCTAGTGGTCGGCTGATATAATGACATCTTAATGATCAATCTCTGAGTGAGTCTGTAGCTTTAAAACATTAAATTTGTGTTTATTTCATTCAGTTAATTAGACCCTTCAGATTGCTCATTAAAAAGCTTTGTGATAGCTGCAAGTAGACATAAAAATACTCAATTCTTCCATTAAAAAAGGTTCAATTACCTGATAAATTGCTTTAAATATGCTACGTCTCCCTCACTGAAAAATACATTTAAATTAAAAAAATTATGTATAACTAATATCCTAGAAAGGAATGAACAGGGTTTCAGATTTGAAGGGTGCTTTACTTTTGTTATTGACCCTACAGTTAAGAGCCACACATTTCACTTCTTCTTCACCCTGCCTTCAACACAACAACAACAACACAGTAAATCTTGTTTTTCTGTCTGAGCTCACGGCTGACTCGTTGCTTTCTTGCAGTCATGGGGAAGGCAGAGGGATCCGTGGCTCGGGAGGAGTGGCACGGTCACGTCACCGCTCTGTCCGTCGCCCCGGAGTTCAGAAGACTCGGACTCGCTGCCAAACTCATGGAGATGCTGGAGGAGATCTCAGAGAGGTCTGTACCGTCACACCACTTCTAATCATTAATTATCGATTCATTTACAGATTATTTTGAAAATTGGAAAAAAACTGTTTCAGAGAACCTACACTGACGTCTTCAACTTGCTTCTTGTGTCTGACTCAGTCAAAAACCATAAAATATTAAATGTACCCATATATGTAAAAAAACCCAAAAAAAAACAGAATTCTCCCATTTGAGAAGCTTGAAGCATAAAACATTTGGCTTTTTTGCTTGACCGAAAGTATTTGCTGCTTAATCTTATTTCAATCAAATAATTGACTAACAGTCTATCTGAATTTTAGGTGTGCCTCGACAATAATGTAAATTTTATGATAGAAATAAAAATTAGACAAATGTTATATTGTTAGTGGGTTAGGGTTGATTTGTGTTTGAAAAAAAGCTCAAATTCAGAATTTAAAGTCAAACTCTGAAGGTAAATACTGTATCAAAAAATATATTCACTAAACTTTTAAGCAAAAGTTACATTTTTATTTATCTGTACACATATTTTTTAATTTACTGTTGGTTTTCATTGAGGTTTGATTCATGAAAAACTCCAAAATCCATAATATCTGATTAATATCACTCTAAAAAGTATTTGTGAATGTTGCTTGATCACACAGTAAACATGTTATTCTCACACAAAAAAGCACATTTTCAGACGTTAATACATATTTTTCTTTTTTCATCCCCCATTGTAAAACCTTGTAAGTATTTTTCCGAGGCTTAAAATCAACTAAGCCTGTAGATAATCTTAGTTTTTATGTTTCTATTCTGTTACCAGATGTTCATGATAACTTATATAGCTGCTGTTTTTAATGCTGTCTGTCTTGTCTTTGTCGTTTAGGAAGGGCGGCTTCTTCGTGGATCTCTTTGTGCGAGTATCGAACCAGGTGGCGGTGAACATGTACAAACGTCTTGGCTACAGCGTCTACAGGACGGTTATAGAGTATTACTCCGCTAGCAACGGAGAACCGGATGAAGACGCTTACGGTAAGACGAGTTCTCAACACTGACTCCAGACCCTCCGAGGGTTAAAAACACTGCATCACACATCATCTGCTGCTGGTTTATTAGAGGTTCACAAAAACAGCCGACAGAACATCGGGGTTGCAGCTTTTATTAAAAACAACGGAACACACTGCTTTCAGATATCAGAGAAGCCAGTTCACTAAATATTTTTAAAGAAAGAAAATATCTCTTCGCTTTAGCTTTTAATCAGCTCCTCTATCAGTCACTACTGCACTTCTTGTAATAGTTGCATTTCACGTCGTTTTTAAACTATTTTTTAAGCTACTTTGTACTGTTTTTATTGTTATTTTATTCTTATATTAATTTTTATTTCTTTTTTTTTTTAACATTGTTTTATGTTCCTTTTGAGTGAAGCACTGAGCTGCATTTGCCATACAAATAGTTATTAATATTTTGTGTTTTTCGTCCTGCAGACATGAGGAAAGCTCTGTCCAGAGACACAGAGAAGAAGTCCATCATCCCGCTGCCACATCCAGTCCGACCAGAAGACATCGAATAACAGTAGACTGTGGCTCTCTGACACTCCCGCTCCTTTTTATTCCACGACAAATAAAACCCGATGTGAAATATGTGTAATTATTTCAGGACCTGCTCAGTTAAAAATGTACATAGTTTAAAAAAAAAAAACAACTGCTGACCCATTTCCTGTAACGCTTAATATAGTCAGAGAGCCACTGAGTGTACAAATCTTTCTTTTTTTTCTCCACCTCCTAAAATCACTGATTCATTTTCTGTCAATATTCAAAATAAAACATTTGCTTAAGAAAAAAAGAACAACGAGTGAGTTTGAGTTGATTTTGGTGTATTAACATTTAAAAAAAAACACAAACAGTAGAAAATTGATCCAGGATGAATGTTCACTCCCCTCGTGTCCCCTTATTATCTAATCTTTCTCTTCATCGCTGCCCCTGCTTTCTTTATCTTTATCATTTCCCCTGCTTTCTTTATCTTTATCGTTGCCCCTGCTCTCTTTCTCTCTATCGTTGCCCCTGCTCTCTTTCTCTCTATCGTTGCCCCTGCTCTCTTTCTCTCTATCGTTGCCCCTGCTCTCTTTTTCTCTATCGTTGCCCCTGCTCTCTTTCTCCTTTTTCTCTCCACCATCATCACCGTCACTCTCACTACTGCTGCTACTACTACTACTGCTGCTGCTGCTGCTGCTGTTGTCGTCATCTCGGTCGTCGTACGTCTTCTGCGGTTCTGTTTCCATCGCCGGGTCTTTGTCGGTGCCGTTCTCCGCCTGGTCAGCGGGCGGAGGAGTTGAGGCTTCGTTGGAGCGAGAGGGAGAAGCAGAGGGCGACGTCGTCTTGTCTTCAGGCGTTTGACCTTTTTCTGTGTTCTCGCCCGTTTCTTCATCCATGTCCTCGTCCATGTCCTCGTTCGTGTCCTCGATCTCCACCTGCTGCCTCTTCCACATCTTGGCCATGGCCAGCAGTTTGAGGTTGGGCTGGTTGGCGGCGTCCTCGGGGAAGATGTAGTCGTAATATTCCTCCCATCCTGCGTCCGACTGCAGAGAAAAAGATTGTGATTAATGAGTATTTTCATTGAATTAATAAACTTGTCTGTAAGATGTAAAATGTTGCGTATGTTTGTAATCTTACCCCGTCCTCGGCTGTCAGCTTTCTCCTCTTCTTCACCTTCTCCGGCAGCAGCTTCCTGACTCTATCTCTGGTGGTGTCGGAGCCGAAGTCGATCTCGTAGTCCCTCCAGGACTCGAGCAGCATGAGCCTCTCCTCCTTCTCCTCGCAGCTCCGCATGCCCTTGTTGGCCTCCTCGAAGATCTGCCGGCACTTCTGCAGCCGCTCGGGGCCTTCGATCGACAGCTCGAACTTAGCGAAGCTGATCCAAACCTGCGTGAAGAGACGGACGACCACAGAGTTAGAAAAGAGCTTGTTAAGAGTTACTGATGTGGTCTACTTACATCCACAAAATATACTGGTGGAAAATTATATTTATTTGGAAAATCCGCCATGTTGGACAAGATTTATAGAAACATTTCATTTATCTTCAGGATACTCTGAATTATTACTGGATACACAAGTTATCCGGAAATTCATTCTTTATTTGATTAATTCCTACTTCACACATCTCACAGTGATGATGGTTTAATTGGTTGATTAAGAAAATTAGGATCAGATTTTCACACTGATTGCAAAACCTTCTGCAGGTTCACCACATTAAATTTAAGACTATTTAAAATGTCTATACATTATTTATTTATATTTGATCCTTTTTCTTAATTCAAGTTTAATATATATGTACATTTGTTTATGTTGTTGTGTTATTTGTATGAATTTATAATTATTAAATTCAAAGTGAAATTTACCATTTTAGAGCAGTGATTCATTTAATTTTATACAGTAATGTTTATAGTTGAACTGTAAAATATCACCATTACATATCTTTGTCACAAAAAAATGTGCGTTTTATGTACATATTTGTGTGTATATAAGCTTATCGGGTGACTAGCAATATTGGAATTTTTTTACCCGCTAATATCAGTAACAGTCCTATATATCCAGTATTGGTCAAGTCTTACAATAATTTTTTCCCCCTGCATTATGACAATAATTGCCAATTATTAAATTAGTTTAGTAGTGTAACCTGGACCTGGATTGTGGCATAAAATGGATCAATTAACCAGTTTTACTTTTTGAAAACTTCAATTTAACATATTTTCTAGATATTTCAAAGCTTCAGTGTGCAGTTCTCACCTTGACATGCTGGGTGCGCTGCAGCAGCCTCTTGTACAGATTCCTCGTGTTGTCAAACTCCTCCTGCTCGATCTCAAAGTCGATGTAGGACTTCCACAGCACCTGAAATCATCCACAAAGTAAATATAACAAGTGTGTTTATATGTTTGTAATCTGTACTTTTTTGCTCTGAGAGAAAGAGGCTGAAAAAAAATTAGGCAAAGACACAGAAGATAGGAAATTAGAGATGTTATTTTTAGCCAATATTCCTCAGACATAATAAAAGTCTGGCTGAAAGGATTCGGTACCTCGGGCATGTCCAGTCTCGGCTGTCCGATGGCGAGTTCGAAGATGGCTCTGGATCTTTCCACGTCTCCCAGGATGGTCTCCAGCTCTGCGAACTTGATCCAGGTGGTGCAGTTCTCCGGAGTGTACTCCAGGTATTTCTCGTACAGTTTCCTGCAGCGGTCGAACTCACGCAGCTGCAGCTCCAGCTCGATGTAACCCTTCAGCAGTTTGTTCTTTGGACATTTCCCGATCGCCGTGCCCTGAGAGGAGAGACAATGATGAGTGGAAATCACAGAAAGTGTTCCTAGACTGTGCCAATAGTATTAAAAAGTGACGTGTTTGCTCCTAATTTGCTATTTTTCATTTTATTATAGTTGTCTTAGTCTGTTTATATTGTTTATATCATATTTTTCTTCACTTTTATCCAGGGATTATAATCTAAATGAGACTTTTACTTGGCTAAATATAGGAAAATTAAAATAAACACTTCAATTTCAGTTTGTCTATAGTGAAAGCTGATGTTGGACCTTTGGATTCACTAAATATTGATAGAATTAATTGATCATATTTCTGTCTATATTCCATTGTCTTTTTTCCCCTCTGGTTGAATCTTACCATGACTTTTCTGGCTCCCTGCAGGTTTTTCTGTCGGATCTCAAACTGAGCGTAGAGCAGCCAGATCTTAGCAAATGTGAACTGAAAGAGAAAAGAGACATATGTAATAATTACAACCGTATTATCTGCATTGTGTTTTAATTCAGTGATTCTAGTATTAAAATAGACAGAAAATGGATATAAATTACCTTTTTGTGAGGGATCAGATCCAGACAGGCCTGATACACCTGCCTCGTTCTCTCAGGATCCTTCAAAGAGGAGAATAAAAATGTATTAAACCACAATTTAATTATGAATCTTTGTAATAAATATCTCATAAGTCTTTCCAGGTGAAATGTTAGTTGGACAATGAGATGAAGAGTGAGTTAAACCAACCTTGACCTCCAGCTCTTCATACAGAGCGTAGTTGATCCACAGGTAGATGTATCGTCTCCAGTGTCTCTTCTCCTGGATGGGGGGCATGTTGGCGATGGCTCTCTCGTAAACCTCTCTAACCGTGTCGGGGTCGGCGTCGCTCTCCACCAGGCGGAGATAATCGAACCAGGCGTCGTAGTTGTGCGGGTTTGCCTGGATACATACGAGGGGAAAAAAGTGTCAGTGATGAAAAATGAATCAAAGATGAAAAGCTGTTTTTTATGTGACATTTCTTGATTTTTCTCTGTGAAGTAAACTCTTTCAGGCAACTGATGGTGGTAAAGGGAATAGTTTCAGAGTTGAATACCTTGACTTCCTCCTCATACTGGAACCGTCGTTTGTTGACGATGACATCCTCGATGCCTCTCCGGTCTCCAAACTTCTTCTCGAACATGGTGTAGTTCTTGAAAAGCTCCTGCGCCTGGTGTTTAGGGATCCGGTCCAAAGCGTATTTATAGATCACCCGAACACGTTCAAACTGTAAAACAAAGGACAGTTCACACAGAAACAGTCAGTCAACAAGTGTTTTTAGTAGGAAGAACAGCCAAAAAGGCTCCTACATGAAACATTTATACACAGAAAATAACTAATCTAAATGTCATTTGTCTTCACTAACCTCTTTCTGAGTCTCTTCAAATCTGGCGAAGGCCACGAAGAGGTTTTCATCCACATGATCCTCCCCGAAGAACTCCACCGCCCTCTCGTACACCTTCCTGCCGTGAGCGATGTAACCGTGCTTCTCCTCAAAACGAGCATATTTGATCCAGTTCTTCACCTCAGGGTGGACGATGACAAGTGCAGCGGAGTTAAAGAGTTTTTAGATCACAGAGGGAATACAGAGTATCATCTGGACGTTTCAGAAAACAAAGACTGTCATAAAACTTCCCCTACTGTTGCATCTGTTCAAAAGAAAATGATTATACTCTTACTGGAGAAGAAATTCATCTGAATGATTCATTTTACAGAATCATTCATAATTTGTTGTGGCACTTTAATTTATAATATTCTTATCTTTAATTAAGAAACTTTTTCTCTCTGCTCAAAACAACACCTGAAACCATCAACAAAAGGATATATCGCTCATAAATGGTGCGTCCTTTGTCCACTTCTTTGTAGCGCAGCTCAAAGTTGATGTAGGAGTGCCAGGCCTGCTCCTCAGGCTCCCACTCCATCCAGCGCTCAAACACCTGCCTGCAGCCGGCCACGTTCCCCAACATCTCCTCCATGTAGGTGTACTTATACCTGAGAGAGGACAGAGAGACAAATGTGGATAAAGCAGCAACTACAGAAAAGTAATCTACAAACATACAGCAAAGATTCTCCACCTAAACTCTACAGTTTAATATAGGATTTTTATTTTATTTATTTATCATTGTAATTAAAAGTAACTCATACCAGAACTGGTTGACACGAGGCAGGATGGTGATGGCTCTGTCCCAGATGTTGCGGGCGTGGTTCACCTGGCGGCTCTTCATCTCCATCTCGGCGTACTTCAGCCACAGCGTGATGTTGCGGTGGTCGACATCCAGCGCTCGCTCGTAAATGGAGCGAGCCCTAAAAATCAGAGGAGGAGGGGGGCAGGGGTGAATGAGGAGAGTGTGGCAGAGACATGAGTGGGACGCTCTGAGATTCTGTACAAACTGTGTGTGAATTAGGCTGAATTTGATATTAACAGGCTGATCAGATTGCTTCTGAAAATTAAAAACAAATCACAACATCCTTACAACAAAAAAGCAAATCCCAATGCAAAGTAATGCTACAAAAGGTTGCAGAGGAGGAGCATATGTTACTAGATGATACTTTAGTTGAGAGAACTCGAGCTTAAGCGACAGATTTAAACCTTTGAAGTCACTGAAACTAACATTTTTTCTGTTTTTCTAATAAATTACAGAGAATTTCTCAAACTAACCATGAAATAAGTCTGATTTACTTCTAGTTTCTCCTGACATTTTCTACAGTAGTAAATAAAGACACAATACCTCTGGATCTCCTTCAGGCTTTCCTCCCATTGTGCGTATTTAATCCAGTTACTGATAACGGTACGATTCTTTCTGATGTTGTCCTCAAACCCCTGCAAAGCAAACACAGACAACAGTCTCATAAAAAGTAAAATACAACTGTTTTCTGAAGATAATGAATAATGAAATACCAATATGTATATGAATGAATATTAGTCTCAGGAATGATGAAATTCTTATTTAGCTCTGTCTTTTTTTGTGTCTGCAATCAAGTGTCTGTTTTGTCTGAATGTGATTGTATGGAAATTAGTGTTTGAGCACTTTAAGCAGATCAAATTTATGTAATTTAATTTCTGGAAGGAATGACAAATATGTTGAAAGGTTTTGTGTCCTTGCTCATTTCAATTAAAAAAAGGAATGATAAATGTGGGTCTTACCATATGATCTCATATCTCACACTTTTAAATCTATTATATGTTGCTGTTGAACAACTAATAATTATTTAAATGTGCATAAAATATAATTTCTTCATAGTTAAGAAACAATTTGAGAATCTCAGCCATTTAGTTTTGGAGAGACTTCACACTTGTGCAAACTGAAGTGCTCCAAATATAAGTGAAATCATGCCACTGCTGACACAGGTGAAGACATTTCACTGCTTGTAAGCACTTACCTTCCTCTTCCTCAGTTTGTAATCGTTCAGCTCTTCCTCATCGGTGATCTTCTGTTTCGGGGGTGGTGGCAGAAGTTCGAGCTCCCTCTCTTTGGCTTCTCTGAGCAGCTGCTCAGCGGTGATCTGAACCTCTGCCGGAGCTTTATTTTTCACCTGAAACACACAAAAAAAGTTTTTTAATATGATGTGAACATTGTGTCTTCATGGTGTATGTATCCTACTGCTGACTATCCTTAACTGTTACCATGTTCAAGTTAACTTATTTCTTTTATGTAGGACATAAACTGTAATACTGAGTAACATACAAACCAAATTGAACATGAATTTTAAAAGGTTTTCACTGGGAGTGTTTGAGATAACTGTGCATTATAAAAAATATGGAAAGGATGGAGGGATCTTCTAATGTTCAGTATGAACAGGAGGGATGATTACAGCAAGAAAAACAGCTTTAATGTTAATTTGGGCTCATTGCTGTTGCTTTAAAATAAACTTTGAACAATTATGAGCCTGTCCTTTAAACGGACTCAAGTGTTTTTAGTTATTTTTCAGGCATTATTTGTATATATTATTAAAATAAAACAGCTTAGCCAACTTGTTTTACGTGCTAATGTTGTTAAATGTTCATCATATCACCTTAAATAATAGTTTGACACATTTTAACATATAAAGTTGTGGCATATATGAGGATGTGGACTTAGTTAAAAGCAAACACAGGCATTATTTGGACAAGTTTGTGCCCTGGACAACTTTGTAATGTAAACTTTACCTTTGCTTGTTAGCATTAGCTTAGCATCAGTCAGCTCATGGCTACTACTGTTTGGGGTTATATTTTCCTTACCTTCGCCACCTTCGGTATCCGCTGCTTACCCGCCGCCGTCGACGCCATGTTGCCGGCAGGAGTAACCGTAAGCTACGCAGCAGAGTCTTAATTTA
Source organism: Scomber scombrus (assembly GCF_963691925.1). Classification (NCBI taxonomy): domain Eukaryota; kingdom Metazoa; phylum Chordata; class Actinopteri; order Scombriformes; family Scombridae; genus Scomber; species Scomber scombrus. The sequence goes on along the minus strand of NC_084986.1, from coordinate 4,609,350 downwards.
CAAATATGAACAGAAGACAACAAAAATCCCGCCGGGAGACGAATAAAAAAACGTTTTTAGCTCAGTTCAAGACAGCGGGAGCCACCATGACGGTACCCAGCGTGCCTAGCGTGGTGACGTCGACACGCACGCAGCGGTGACGTTCTCACGCACGCAGCGGCGTTCTGTTGCTACGGTAACGGAGTTTGTTGTTGGTTAGCTTCAATGAGCTAACATTATCACAAACTAACTCATAAATAGTAGAAACTAATGTATAAATTACGTTAAGTATAAATGTATTTAGAGGTTGTAATCCACAACATTAAATCATAATTCTAACGTTGTAATTTATAAGAAAAAACAGTAAACGGTAAGTCTTATTTTTCATTATTTTTATACATTTTTATTTACATTGTTGTTGTTGTTGTGTTATTATTGTGGCTGACATTAGGGATACAAGAGACGATTAGACAAGAGTCAACATTCAAGCACTTTATTGTCATTGTATAGACAATATACAACATACACAGGGGAAATGTAATGTCCTTTACATAAAAACTAAATATTAAACAGTAAAACCCAAAACTACTCAATTTACTGTCATAGATGACTAAAGAAACCAGAATACACTCACATGCCAATTGGATAGTTGGATCAACTTGTTGCAGCTCTAACTGAAATCATACTTTTCTCTTCTTAAATACAGTAAAGATGAGGACAATAACTTCAACCAGTGGTCAAAAGGAAACTGTGGCCATCAGAAGAAGCGAATCAGCAGATGCTCAGGGGATCGATAGCCTCATCAGCCCCTCAGCTCTGGAGGTTTTTGGAAAGGTCAACGTAATTCATCTTCTGTAAGAATTTTTTTTTGGTGTCTTAAGTGTGGAAAACAGACAGGCTTTCTCTAAAGAAACGTACTGAAAAACTAACTGTTACCTGTCAAATTGATGTTTATTTAAGCAATTTTTGTTAATCATCTTGTCAATAAATAGTCAAAAATAATGACAAACTCCTCACTCACATACTTGACTAAAAATATCAATTAGAAAGTGATGAAAACTGTATTTACTCTCCAAAAAAAGGTAATTTAGGGACCTAATAGGCTCTTATCTATGAGGCTAAAGTCCAGATGCAGTTTTAATAATGTTTATTAAATGAAAAAACAACAATTATTAAACAATACCTGATACGATGTGACGATGATGATGGTCAACAGAAAATATCTGAGTCCTAAAACTCGGTCTAAAACTCCCGTCACCACCCAAATAAACAGGTAAAATAAGAGGAAACCATGTGTCAGTCAGCACAAGTGACACAATGCGTGCAGCCAAACAAAACATAAACACAAGCAAATATACATTTAGGCTCCTACAATAATAATAATAAGAATATAATTGTCATATTCTTGCACCATAGTTTTGTATAAAGTCACTGAGAACTTGTAATAAATCTGATTCTCTGCTTCTTGTTTCTCTCCTCTGCTCTCCTGGACCTTCGAGGGAGAAAGCGAACCTGGCAGTGACCCTGACCAATGAAAAGGACGACGTCCTGGCCCACGCTTCCTTCTTCGATCACCCTGTCGGAGACTTGGTGGATCAGGCTCAGTGGGACAATTTCCTGAAGAAACACTTCAGAGCTGAAAAATGCACAGTGTGTATTGATTTTTGACGATGCCTATAGTTGATCTGTTCTGTTGATGGGTGGATGGTGCAGGGGGAGGGGAACAGTTTCTTTCAGTCGGTTAATTAAAAACATAAACAGGCTCCTCAGATCACTGACTTGTTTTATAGCTGTCATTTGTAATTATTCGTATGCTCATGACAACATTTTTTCTCCTCTGCAGCCCCTCAACACACTCTTCATCCACCTGTTTGTTGCAGAGCCGAGCTTTGCCACTGAATGTTTAAAGGAAATAATGAGGTATGAAAAATAAGGGTGCATGCTCTCTTTTTGAAGTTAATTAAGTTGACTTGCTTTACTTTTTGAATTTCTGTTGTTTTACTTTTGTTTTTTTTAAATCTACAGAATGATATATAACCTTGCATGTCAATAGATTTAATAGCCATATGGATTGGAGTTATATGTAACTCTAAGTGATGAACATGACACTGTCAGAGTTCAGCTCCCCCTGGAGTAATGAAAATGGTAGTTACTGTAAGGCTTAGAGCAACAATAAGTGATTTTTTTAACCAGAAATGTCAAAAATCTGCAGTTTTCAACTTCTCCAATGTAATGATTTAATGTGTTTCTTTGTCATTTGTAGTATATTTGGATTTTTAACACCCACAACAGGACGTGAAGATGACTAATTAGGGGAAAAGGGCAGATACAACAGATAATGAAAATAATCATTAGTTTCAGCACTAATTGCTTTTTTAGAGGCAACCACAGCATATAGGTTGATAAAGGTTAATTCAGTGTTTATTAAAGTATAATTCCTTTGTTGTTACTGTATACATCTTTTTACAGGGCTGTCTTTAACGCCATTGCTGAGCTTGAATACGTCTGTCTGGTCAGCCCAAATGTTGGTGGTTCAGGTGAAGAAGTCTTTTGTATTCATTTATTTAGTTATTTAATCATTCATTCAGAAATTAAGAGGTTTGATCTTGTGCTTTTTGTGTCCAGAGCTGGGGTTGGATGAGGTGTTTGAGCCACTGCAGCAGCTGACTGAGCCTGGGCCTCAGTGTTTAGCTTTAATCTGCCACAGAGAAGATCACTATCCAAGACTTCATGTCCGCCCTGCCAGGTGTGTCCAGATGTTTCCTCTCAGCTAACATTGTATCTAGCTAGAAAAAAATGAAAAGTGAGTATAGTGCATATGTGCATGCTCATGTAGTGCAGTGAAAAGTAAAGGGGTGGAGATCAATGGGCATGTAAGCATTTGCTGGGTAGAATGCCCACACTCAATAATCAAACATATACTTCATCAGTGTGATATAGTGTGCCTGCATTTAAATAGGAGCACAGAGTTTACAGTGAATTTGTGATTAGAATTCAATGCATGTGGATCTTTATTACTGTTGTGCTGCAGGTGGGTAATGTTAAAGCTTTTTTTTGGCCACTTGGGGGCAGTAGAACTCCTTCATATAATTCTGACATACAGTATTATCATCTTATAAAGTCTGTTGGGCTAACACACAGTAGACACAGAGCAGCTTGATACTGGAAGCACTGAGACTGAAACATACAGAAACTTTGCTATAAAAACAACTTTATGAGTTTAATGAGTGTAAAAAGCTTTGTATAGCTGCAGAATCAGTGATGATTATTAGTGGGTTAAGCACTTTCAATGTCCCACTGCATGCTACAGAGAGTAATTTAACTCATTAGAAAATAAAATATACTGATTGATGCAGGCTCATTCCTCCTCTTTTGTATCTCACAGGGTTGAAGATTATGATGACATCATGAGGGTATTTTCAGAGCGGACAAAACTCCTGTCAGTAATCGATCGGCCGTTCCTCCTGGCAGAGCTCATCGAGGCTCAGAATGATGAAAACCGCACCGCTGTTTGTGAGGTTTGATCCAACTTCAAGCACTTTCCTTTTCTAAAAACACATAGAATTACATGGAATTTGTGATTTTGTGTCATTCAGTCCATTTCTGGTTTTATGTGAATTAAATAATTTGTCCCCAGCCACTGTTAGGCACTTTAAAAATGTAATAGCAGCTCGTTGATGATGCTTTGACTGATTGTCAGAAACCCTGCTGGGGTTTATTCCCCCAGGACGTGGGAGACGACAGATCTCCTCTCCCCTCCCCGCCAGTCGGGCTGACATGTGTTTGAGGCAGCATATGGCAGATACAAGCTGATACTTGGCCAAGACATGCTCTCACTGAACATATTGTGTCCAGACATCTGAAGCATTTTGGGCTTTTTGTCTGAATATGTTCAGTACTTGGAGTACAAACAGTCCAACATTGCCCCAGAGGGTTGTGCTGCTCAGTCCGCTCAACTATTTATGAAGCTCTGTGATTTAACTGGTTTATTTTCTTAAAGGTGATTTAATCCCAAACTCAAACCAGCAGGAGAATTAGTAGTTGTTGGGTTTTTTTTAAGATTAATAAAGAATAATTAATTATCACTTTTTAAAACAGCATTTATAGATGACAAATGACTCTCACCTCAATGCTCTTTACTTTCTATGCAGGAAGAAAGTGTTTAAAACAGAAAATTCAAAATATCAGACATAGATAGACGAGTATCATAGGGGAAATACCAGTATGACTGTAGTCAAGGCTGGATTAGTACCCCCCGGGGCCCCTGGGCACTGAAGCTCATACCCTCCCCCCTCTCCATAATTAATTTACGTTCCAACCGCCTTCCTTCTTAATTTTTAATTGACTTATTATTGTGGCCACTTCTTTCTCTTTCTTTATGTTTTTTTCTTTCTTATGGCACCCCCGCAGGACTTTTGGTTGGCGCCGCTAACCAATCATTACTTGCTCAGCCGTCAAATTGACAAATAAAACAGTCAATCGTGAGACTTAATTTTCTTAGAAACAACTTTTATTTTACTGAAATTGGATAACGATGCTGTTGGGTGGAAACTTCTTAACTCCATATTTTGTTTTGGACTTACTCGGTTTCCAACAGTGACAGTAATTATCAGCATCAAGAGAACGGGTCAAGTCCTGTGTCACATTTCTGTGGAGCCCCACCAACACTGAGGGCCTCTTTCTGCTTAAGGTTGCCCGTATGGTAGATCCGGCCATGACTGTAGTGTTAATGATTATGTATTTTCTTTACAGAGTGATGGAGTCGCCGTCGGCTTCATCAACGTCACCTCTCGTGTTGATGTGAAACGGCTGCGTGAAAACTTCGAGCTGAGTCCGTTTGACGGTTTGTATAAACGTCAGGAAATGAGACGCAGTGAACCTGCTGCTGATTCTGACACAAAGGAAGAAGATGAAGATGAAGAAGCACTGAAACAAACCCAAACCCCAGATACACAGCAGGTAGCTCACACCTCTGTAAACACCAACCTGATACTGTACTTTATTCAGATAGGAGAAGATAATGATGACAGTTACAGTCAAAATGAGGAGGAATTTCAGTGGTTTATGTCTGCTAAAAATGTCTTAATAAATACAAAAAGAGGAAACTATAATTTTAAATTCTTTGAGGGAATTTAAAAGCCTTTAATTATGACAGAGAATTTTGTCCTTGCCGAGAAAGTCAAATAAAACGTTTAAATTGTTGCTGCACATCTTAGAAGAAAATTGGAATAGACTGAAAAACCTCATTGCAGGAAGTGTTTGGACTCACTGTTGCATTTGACTCTGTACTCCAGAAATGTTATTTGATGATTTAATGACAGGCTATAATTGAAAATGAAGTTTATGAGGTGCAGAGTGTTGATGCTACAATACTTCAGCAGATAGAGGCCATTAATCTTTAGTAGTCACCGTTTCCTCTGTGGTCTGTTTGTAGTTACTGTCACTGTCGTCTCAGCAGGAGGAGACACAGTCGACCAGAGCAGGAAGGTTTCTGAGGAAACTCAACGCTTTCTGCATCCAGTTCTTCGTTATTGACAAGAATTATGAAATGAGGTAAGATCAGGGTGAGAGTGTTACTGAACAAGTTTTTAGCGTGTTTGATTTTTTTGCTCTAAAGTGACAGGATTGTTAGAGCTCCATCGTTTCCCAAAAGCTATGAAACTCTGCCATACACGGTCTTGCTGCCAGCAATACTCACCAGAGCATCACATGTGTATTCATCCGCCGCTGAAAATAGTCCCCGACAGCAAACCTTATAAAAATGAGACTACATATCTGTGAGCTGTTTTTAAAGGTTTATTCTACAGTAGTAACTGAATGGAGCTTAAAGCTGAGAGCCACGGACAGAGTATGTCAGACTATGTTTACCCTGAAGGAACATTTTGTAAATTTTTAACTCAAATGCATCATTCTGGTTCAAAATTAAGAGGTTATATCTATCAAAAACTAAAGAAGATAACGTCTGTCCTATATCTCAATTGAAAATGTATTGATATATCTTAAAAACTCGATATACCACCCATCCCAAAAACATTGACGTTTTCATTAGATTTATTAACAATAATAAAAGTGTAGAATATAACAAGCCTTATCCCCTAATCAAAGGATATTTGGGAAATTAAATCTTTCAACTTAAACAAAACTTCATAGTAAGATTTACAGTATTTTGATATGCAACATGATGTGTAAACTGTGGGAAATATACAGTAAGAAATACTGCAGTATAATGGACAAAGTAGCTTGTTTGTAGTATTTTAAAAGTTGAAATATACAACATAAAAGTGAAGATGCAAACATTATTACTAAAGTGTAGCTGCAGCTTCATCCAAAATACATTTCACAGAGTTATAATTCAACATTTGACAGAAAGTCAGATACCAGAAGTCAGTTTTTCTTTTAATTGACTCTGTTTTTAAAAGTATTTTCCATATTTTTTACCTTAAATTGCTCTCACCAGTGCAGCAGAAGCAGCAGAAGCAGCAGTGGCAGCCGTCCAGGCTCACATCAGTCATATGCTGTGTTAAAGCAGGGAGAGTGACTGTTAGTTGGCTCCCGCTGAGCTCCTCTCACCACCGCCTTACCTCCCAGCCGTCACTGAATATGGAGCGGAGTCGCTTCCTGCAGAGAGTGAGCATGTTATTAATGAGAGCCGCGCTTAAAGTGACAGCAAGTCGAGGGCGAGAAGTTGAGCTGGAAGCAGCGGGCAGATTGGTCGGCCAGTTGTTCCGCCACAGTGATCACCGGCTTGGCTTCGATGCTGACGCTGGCACAGACACATATTTTCACTTAACTCCTTTTTCTGCTTCTCTTCCAGATCAGTGGACTTTCTTCCATATGTATTCGAACTTTTCCCAGTGAGTATGATCTGTTCATGTTAAGATTTGTGACTGATTCTCTGTCAGAAAATATGGTTTTGTTTATAAGTTGTACGAACTTGAGCCAGAACTGGTCCGCCAAGTGTCCAATCCAGGTCCCACTGGATAACTTTGCAAAGTATGAAAATTACAGAAAACTAATTCCAATTTTTCTGCTGCTTCAGAGATTTTTCCACCCTGACCAGAATACAATTCTCTGTAAAAAAAAAACAAACAAAAAAACAAAAAACACTGAATACATAAAGTGGTCATATTTAATATGGCCTGACAGATACTGGATTTTTGGGTCTGATGCTGATAAAGATTTTAGAGAGTAAAAAAATCCCAATATTGATAAATGGCCGATAATCTTATGTACACAGAATATAAACGCATACATTTTTTGCCATGGCCCCTTACATTATGTAATGGAGGCTGTGATATTGCATAATTTGAGAATGTAGTTTTATATCAAAATGACATCAGCGCACTGAAACAGTAAACTTCATATGGAATTTAATATGTATATATTAAACTTGAATTAAGAAAAAGGATCAAATATACTTAAAATGCTGCCTATATATCTTTTGATTGTATAAAGCTTATATATTTTTTTTTTAATTGGCACATATCAGACAGCATAAACACCATGCCAATAATATCAGCCAATAATAACGGGTGACTGATATATCGGTCAGGCTCTAATATTTAAACCATTCAGATATTGAACATTGTACAAAATGTTGTCAATCAGCAGCTTCTGTGCAAAATAATCTGAAAGAGACTGAGACATGTTGTTGAAAGTGCACTCATTTATCTTCATTCACACATTGTAAATAGACGGTTTATTATAGTAAAGTTAGAATATATATATTATATATTTTCTGTAGGTTATTATGCAATGGTTTTACTGGTCCGGCCTACTTGAGATCAAATTGGGCTTTATGTGGCCCTTGAACTAAAATGAGTTTGACACTCCTGCTCTATGTGTATCTATAGGCAAGAGATACATAAATACTGATGATGTGTATCAGTATGTAATTATAAAAGCTGGATTCCTTTACAATGATATTAGGTGTAGATATTAGATATTATAGTGTTGGAATACTTGGACTTGAAAAGTGTTTAAGATACCTGAGAAATCTTTGACACACCTTCAGTAAATAAACCTTGTTTCTGATATATTGAACGTATCAGCTCAGTGTGGTTTATGTGTTGTCCTCGTGTCTCTCAGGACCGGGACTACTGCGTCATCACAGTTCCCACATTGTCCCCCGAGTTCCCGTTGTTGCAAAACTTCCTCAGGGTGCCGCAGCGTCCAGGCAGCTCCCTGACCCGTGAGCTCTACGTCTTCCACCGCACCGGGCTCAGGTGGGTCACCTCTCTGAAGGAAACCAGGTTCTCCTGACAGGTTAACCTCACCTGCTTCTTAAAGGCAGCATCAGGTTGTTACTGTCTGATCAGTGTTGCTTCCCAAGATACCACATTTGCCCTTTTAAATCTAATAATGATACTTATCAGTGTGATATAGAAGGAGGGATAAATCAACCAAAATCTATATTTACACACTATTAGTTCAAACGTCGTCCTCAGATATTTCGCAATACTAGCACAGACCACTAGGGGTGCACAGACCCCAGCTGAGAAACCCTGAGAAGCAACTTTTCTTTCAAATCTGACCCCATAGATCAACGTGGGTAGTAAGATACAGCATAGAGGATGATGGAAACTGACACTGATTATTATACTAACAACTCTTCAATTATCAGATTAATTTTTCATGTTGAATCTCTACTTATGCCACATTTACATACCAGTGTTCCTCTCCGTTTGTGGTCATATTTTGGTTCTTGCAGGAGTGTGAAGGTGAGGCCGGCTGTGGATTCAGACCTGCCTGCTGTCTGTGACCTGGTGAAGAGTCTGAGACTGAACAAGTCCCTGCTGCAGGACCTGGACCTCTTCTATGAGACCCGCAGAGACCCGGTCAGTCAACACACAGGAATACCAACACATCAGCCACTCTAAGCACTGTTTTCTTCAGACTGTATACCAGTGATAGGCTAATAACCGCCTTCAAACCAAAACATTAGGTCCTTTAATAATGTAAACATGTGTCATACATAGTGAAACATTCTCTCTGTCTTTATGACTTTATTCTTGCTCAATGATGTCATTCAAAATCCCATATTTGTCTCCTCCGCTTGTGGAGTTTTAGTTTGATTGACTCACCGCAATCTCATTTCCTGTCCAGATGCCAACATCCAAATGACTGAAGCGTTGACGCATCTGAGTCACTTAAAATTATAACTGTGATTGCCTCTGAGGCAACAGGCTGCCCTGTGCTGATTCTTAAAGGGAAACTTAGTGATTTTTCAATCTGAACCCTATTTTCACATCATTTTGTGTCTTATTGACTAACAGGGACAACGGTTATTGACCAAAAACGCTTCAGGCAGCAGCTGTTAAACTGGCTGCAATGTAATCCTTTGGGGATTGTACCCTGTCAATGTATGTCTACTAAAAGTCCACTAAAAGGTTCAGGTTGTTTCCCACCTCCTGTAGCCTGAGAGGAATATTGACACTACTCAGGGCTTTAAAAAAAAGTCTCCTCTGCAGCTTTTTAGGTACAAAATGTTAACTCAAATTTTACTTTGCAGTTATTAAGATCTGTGTATGTCGATAAAAGATAAGACAGTCAAGGACAGAGCTCTTTTAAGTAAATATGCAAGTACAATATTATATATATATATATGAGTATATGGTGTCTATTAATGAACTACATGTGATTTTAAATAGGGTTATTGTGTTAATAATGATCACTGCTAGCATGTAAAACTACAAAAGGTGCATCCAATTAACCAATTAACCAGTTTTCTCCTACTTGACTGAAACTGGCCTGTAATATAGTCAGTGTTTAATTAGCATAAACAGTAAATAGAGAAAATATGATGGCTGAAATTTTAACTTGGCCCCCTTTAATTTTTTTAAATGACATGATGATAGTTTTGGACCATCAAGTGTGACTCAAGCTGGTATGATGATTGTCTTGGAATAACGAGGAATATCGCACGTACGCCAGGGAACAGATTGGTGACAATTCAGTTGAACAGATTTTCCTCTCTGACTGACACCCCAGCTGTCACCGCCGCAGCTCCCAAACTGATAATTACTTCTCAAATGAGAATGCAGCCACTTCATGTGTATTCATGGCACTGGACTCGGCTCGTATAAGACGGTGCATTCAGCACACATTCAAATCGGTACACACGTGCAGATGTCCATGTTGTTCCTTGTTTGTCTTGTTTTCTTCAGGATGGGGTACCGCTGCAGGCCTTTGTGGCCCAGGTGGACGGTCAGGTCGGGGGGATCCTGATCATTAGAGATGAGCAGGTAGGTGCAGTTTAGACGTCTTCAGACGCACCTGCAGGTGTTGGGTTGGTGGTCTGAAGTGCTGAACTCCATTAAAAACTTCTTACATTAAAGAAAACAACAACACTTCATCACTGCAGGAAAGAAAGAGATTATAATGAAATATATTTTCAGGGCAGATGTTCAGTTTTAACTGTTTATACTCAAAATTCCTCCAACATTTCTTCTTTGGTAGCTTCAAAGTTAAATTCTACACTTTTCTCTCATTGTTCGACAGTGTCACATTTATATTATATTCACATTCATAATTTATATTCATACAGAACAATACTACTACTACTAATAATAATAATCAATAATTTGCTCAGACGATACAGATAATTTGAAGATTTCACCTTTAGGCTCTGAGATATTATAGATGTATCAGCTCATTTAAAATTGACAGATTAACTAAAAATGAAAATTGAAAAAAGAAATGATGTAATAATGTTGTTTACAGTCTACACTCAACTAATTTACTTAATCCAGTACTTTAAGTGAGGTTATATCACACTTAAACTAAGCAAAGGACATTTTTTTATGACTGTGGAACTTAATCTAATCAAAAAAATCTTCATGTCATATATTATTTTATTCAGTCTGATAGATTTAATATTTTATAAAAATATTTGGATCTCTGGTTGCTTGAAAAATGCTCAGCAGCTCAACATGAGTTTCTTTATTGCTAGATTTGGTCTGACACCGCTGGCTCTATTAATAAATAACACTGGCATTTCATTCAAGAAAGAATTCTGAAAATAATCTCTTATTTTAATCATTTTCATCCTTCAGTCATCCTCAGCAGCTTTCATTTCTTATTATACAGGAGAACTGTATTTAACAAAAATAACTTATTTTTAATAATATTAAAAATATAAAACCCAAATATTTGTCGTGGAAATGTTCTGACACAGAGTTTATCTGCAGAGAAATGACAGTATCTCCTGAATCTTTCCCTCCTCAGGACATCGAGTACATCCGTGCCCACTACAACATCGAGAACTTCATCTATTTCAGCCACCATCGCTACGAGGAGCACGCTCAGATACGCCACTTCGTCCTCAAACCCTCCTTCCAGCACTTCACCAAACACTTGTTTAAGGAGGTCCTCCGGCTGGCTCACAAATCCTGCCTGTACCACAGAATCTACCCTCCGGACCAGAGCCAGGAGGTGGGTGCACAGGGACCTTCGGGCCCTCGCTGGCCCCCTCATCATCGAGCCCCTTCCAGCCTGAGTGCATGTCTGCTCAGATTCACATTGTCATTAGTGTAATGAGCTTCAAGTTTAGACACTGCAAGAAATACACCGCATAAGAAATCATTCGAGACGAGATGTTTTCACTTTTAAAGCTGACTTTTACTTATAAATGAACCTCTGTTATAGAGCTGGGTAATATGACCACAATCTGATATCCTGATTTATACCAGGAAGGTCATTTTATATCTTGATAACGATGCCTATCCTCATATATAACACATTTTAATCCATTGAATAAGTAGTTTGTCAGTCATGTAATTCTTCAAAATGCTGCACACAATTAATACTTTAGATTAGTAACGTTTTATTTTACTTTACCTGACAAATCCTCTTTCATTAACATTGGATCATCACTTATGTAGTTAAGGTGATGAGCATTTTTTGCAGAGTTGTGCCCTTAGCAGACTGCTGTCCCTGTGGTCGGGGGCAGCAGGTGCTGACAGTGCTGCCAGCTCCACCTCTCCACACCATAATAAGACATTTCCTCAACGTGTAGAGGCCTCCACTTCCTCTGCTAATTATCTACCACAAACAAGCGCCAGATTGGGAGATGATGATGTGCAAATAGAATAATGGCAGAAGATAGCCAAAGAATTAACTCTGAAGCATTGGCTGATGTTTTCCATTCATAATCAGCTCGTGTCGGTAGTGTTAACCTTGCATCATCTAACTTATTCACATGAGCTTATTATCACTTCTTAGTCTTCCAGCTGCCTCCTGAGCCCCCTCACACTGAAAATGTTTAACCTCCGAGGGGATTTTCTCTCTCTCTCAGAGCTCACTGACACTGTGCCCTCTTCTTCTGCACTCAGAATTCCTGCATTCATCATCTGGATCTTGTCCTCAACTGCACGGTCCCTGTCCGCCCGCGACGCCAGATCATCTTCCCGCTGGAGGAGCTTGGCAACAACGCCCCTTCCAGGCGTATCACCGAGGACCAGGTGGGCAGAGCAGCAGCTGGTTGACAGGGAGCAGGCTGCCAGGGAATGTAGAGGAGCTGCTGAAGGCTGCTGAGAGAGAGAGAGAGAGAGAGAGAGAGAGAGAGAGAGAGAGAGAGAGAGAGAGAGAGAGAGAGAGAGAGAAAGACAGAGAGAAGCAGTGTGTTAGTTTCACCACTAGACGGTGCTGTTTCAAAGGGGAAAAGCTTAGTTTGACACTCAAAGGTATGGAGAGCAAACTCCAGCACAAACAGTATGATGGAATGAACATGTTGGGATTTTACCACGCACATTTTGTCGTAATAACAATAACAACAATAATAATAATAATAAACTTTATTTATAGAGCACCTTTCATACAGGGGGTGTAGCTCCAACAACTTTACAGTGAAAAATAAAAATGCAATACAATAAAACAACAGAAAATTAAATTAGACATTTTTGCGAAAATAAGTTAAAACAATATTCATTCAAAGCCAGATTGAATAAATACATTTTCAGCTGTCTTTTACCAGTCCAGCCCACATCTCTTATAGCTTTAGGCAGAGTATTCCATAATTTTGCAGCATAGTTAAAGAAAGCTGCACTCTGACTCCTCTGAGCAGCTTTTTTAAAACTTAACATTATACTTTTTGGTTTGGTTTTAATCTGTCATAAACAACCTACAAATCCAAATATTCACAAAACACCAACAACAAAAGACACTTATTCAATCCAACATGGGTTTTTGTCATTCAGAAACAAAACAATATAACATTAAATTAAACTATAAAAAGTATAAATAGCAGATAGCTTCTGTTTGAGACATTAAAAAAATAATGAAAACTTAAGAGGCGGGTAAAACAGTGAAAGCGACAGATGAACGATGATAATGCTCGGGACTGTTTCTGCTTCTATTGTTTTACTATGAGTAATGTGTTGTGCTCTGGACTTAAATGCTGGCCTGGTTGATCTTAATGAGGCAGTGATTTATTCTAATGTCATGCACTTCAAATATTTGCTGCACGTCCAACAGCAGCTCTTTAGACCCGAGGCGTCACCGTGTAAACGCACATGTTCATTTCACTCCATCAAACCCAGTCTAAACCCCTACACCCACCCCCCCCGACCCCCCACCCCCCTCGCTACAGCTACACAACAGTCATGATTTCCAGGCTACCGTGCAGATAAGAGCTTCGCCTCTGAGCTTTGTCTCCTCGCCTCCCGATGTCGGCCTTCCGGATGATGAATCAAATTTAAAGCACCTGTTCCCCCCCCTCTGTCAATACAGGATCATATTACACAGAGTCGAGGCCATTGTGTTCAGGAAAGGTGAGGCATCTCCAGCGTGATAAGAGCCGCTGCACCTGCTCCGCTGCACATGCAGATGAGACAGCAGCTTTGTCCATCTCATTACCTCATCTGGTTAATTCCTGCAGTATTCAGAGGGATGCATGCAGGCATTTCACTGGCCTACATGCAATAAAACAAACAGGTGTTTTTACAAATAATGTAATGCACATTTTTAATAAATGTCACAAACAGCAGCTTAAAAAGACAAGTGCTGTTTTTATTAGAGGATTTTAATGGATGAACTGTACAGAAAACAATTCAGACGCTTTATTTTGCATGTCCTTTATATTTATATTTATTTTCTGAGGTATTTAAAAGTTCATTTTCAGGATATTTGACAGAAAGGATGGTGCAATTTTGTGCAGATTTCAAGAAATAACAAAAAAAGTTTGAAGTTGGTTTAGTTGGTCATTATATTTGGATTCATACATAATTGTTATTTGTAAAAAAAAAAAAAAAAATCTAAATAAATGAGACTCCTCATAATTATTTAACAGACAGAAATACTTTTTGTGTGTCAAATGCTGTATTAGCATATTAGGTTTTTTCAGTAAGTTCCTAAAAGTAGCTGCTGTGTAACTTTTCACTCTTAAGACATTTCTTTAGGAGGGATATGTATTTGGTAATAGACAGGAAAGGTGCTCATTATAGAGGTTTAAAGAAACAACCTGTGATACTAATATGTAGTTAGACACACCAAGCTATGTATGAACCTAATTGAAATGAGTGGTCACCACCAATATAACACCTGTTTTGAGTTATTTGTCATAATTTGTACCAAATTGTGTCACTTACTCTGTAAAATATCCCAAAAATGACTGTTACATACCTGCAATTACTCAAAGAATTATTAAGGGAGCTGTAAAATAATAATTTCTGAAATAATACCCCAAACTAAACGCTGCTTCTCCATGTTTAGTTGTGATCCTGAGAGTAGAAAGCAGACCTGTGAGAGGTGTGGATGGTTCATAACTTAGCAGAAGATAAGAGATGTCATTTTTGCCCTAAACCTTCTTCTTCTTTGGTGACAGACAGGAAGTTATGGTAAACATCTGGTCTTAATGAGGTCTCTTGCAGCAGTGTTCTGACTGATCCGCAGCCGTCTGATCAGACCTGTAAAGACTGTTACAGTAGTCGAGTCTGGTGAAGATAAACACATGAACAAGTTTATCCAAATCCTGCTGAGACACAAGTCCTTTAATTGTCTTAATGTGGCTGATGAAATTCAGATTTCTGTCTTAATTTGTGGTTTTTAATATAACTGATGAAAACTGAGCGCTGACTTTTAATTATCCTTCCTTGGCTCCAAAAACAATTACATCAGTTTTATCTTTTTTTTAACTGAAGAAAATTCTGGCACATCCAATCATTGATTTGTTGAATTCACGTACTCAGTGCCTGTATTGCTCCCCTGGTGATATGGTGATGGTGAATTTGTGTGTCTTAATAATTTTGGTTACATATTTTGTTGTTTTGGAACAGAAGAAGCCCCAGAATGGAGCTTTGGGGAACTCCGCAGGTCATTTTTGTCCGCTCAGATGTGTAATTATCTATAAACATAAAGTAGTCGCTGTCTTATAAGCAGGATTCAAACCAGTATAGTACTGTGGCAGAAAGTCCCACACAATGTTTTAGTCATTTGTGCCACTGTCTGTGTTTAAGTGGATGTAACTGAAGACTTTAACCTTAACCTTTCTCAGTGCGGGAGAATGAGTAGATGTAATTATAAGAGATCATGATTATAACATAAGATGATTTAACCTTTTTTGTGGAAAAACCATCAGACACATTTTTTTATTATTCAAAGTAGAGTATTTTAAATGCATCTTATAACATGTCTGGGGGGGATATTTAAATTTGTAATTAGCGAATGTGTACTGAGGTTGTTAGTAAAGACACTATGGGTGTATGAGGACTTTTTGTTTCATCGCTAGAACGAAAACCGTACGTAAGATGATTAATGTGTCTGATGCCCACAGCCATGCATTCATTATATAACAAGGACAGGCTCCTTTTATTTTCCTGCCATTGTCAAACCCTGAGCCGGAGCATCTCTCAGTATGTGACAGATGTCGGGCACGCACATCCTCATGGAAATTATTTGAATATTACACAAAGGTTAATTAATTCTACCCTCGGGTTTCCCCTCTCTCTTTGCTTGATGCTGTTTTCATCCAACAAGGTGCATTGTGGGGCAAATCTGCCTAATTATGGATGATGAAGGAGCCATTAGCTGCCTCAGATCTGAGGGAGTGGACCAGAGACGGTAGGCGGCGGAGGAATTGAGAGAATTAGAGTGCTGTGTTCGGTTAATTCCTTTGGGACTCTTTTGTAATTATTGTGGAAAACTGTTCCTTAACTGTCAGGTCACAGGTTTGATCCCCGCAGCGGCCTCTGTGTTTCCACCTCATTGTTAAGTTCTGAATTTATGAATACAGAACAAGCAACTAACTATAGGGCTGCAACTAATGATCATTTTCACTGCCAATTAAACCGACAATTAGTTTCTGGAATCGTTCCATTAAAGTTAGAAAATAGTGAAAAATCCTTCCCCAGAATCTAAGGAGAAGTCTTTAAATGTCTCACTTTGTCCGACCAACAGTCCAAAACACAAAGTCACAAAGTCATCCTGTACATAAAGTTAGAAAACAGAGAAAAGCATCAAATCCTCACATTTAAAAAGCTGGAGCTAGATGCTTTTTAACAGCTATTATTAAAATCCTTCAGTTTAATTGATTAATTCATTGTAAAATATAAAACATTGGAGATGCTGGAACCAGAGAAGGATTGGGTGACTTAAACCATGAATTACTTATCACATTTACTTACATACTTTGTTTTTTTTCAACTAATAATTGACCAATCGTCTCACACACATTTGACTAAAATACAAACAGAAGTATTTAGCTTTGTTTAAAAAGTGACTATTTAGTTTTTGTTCTTTATGTAACTGTTAATCCTATTAATTATGAGATTAGTCGATGTGTTTGTTTATGTGGTTATAGTCTGTATGTATAACTGGATGTGTGGTGGACCCCGAGAAGTATAGCCATGACTTATATTGGTGAGAATGGGATCTAAAGAAAGAAAGAAAGAAAGAAAGAAAGAAAGAAAGAAAGAAAGAAAGGTAAACAGTTGGATGACTTCAAAAGTGAACACAACCAGCACAGTGTGATGTGTCTGCAGATGACAGCTTAAAATGTACCAATTCCATGTAATTTTCATTGGATAAACATTAAGGACCCAATGCTGGACTGTCATTTTTTCTTGATTTATTACGAGGAACCACACATTTAATGACGTATCATCACCTTCATCAACCACAGTGTGATAAGACCTGGTCTGGTTTTCCAGTTAAATAAAACTATAGTAAAATAGTAGTTAAGGAGGTTTTAATCATACACTTCTCTCCTGTTATCTCTCTAGACTCCATTGATTACAATCAGTGGAGCTCAACTATTCAAGTAGATGATGCCAAAATTATGAGCCAGTGAGGTGGGAAGCAAACTGGGGATAACTTAGTGAGCTTTACTTCTGAAAAATGCAGTCAATAAAGCACCTTAAACTGCATCAGACTGTGTTTGTGATTCTGATATATTCATGAAAAAAGGGGTTTGAAACAACAACATACAGAAAACCCCAAAAAGGAAGATTTTAGATCTTCACTTGATTTACCAGGCAAGTTTGAAGGCTAATCAGAAGCAGAGCTGTGTGCACACATGGAAATAATATCATAATAATTCAACTTCTTTCATTTCTACTGAAGAAAACAACATTTTTGGGGTTATAAAACAATCTCTGGTGGTATGTAAATGTCACATTTAATATGGAACAATATCTCCACAAAACCTCTAACGATCAGCTAAATATCTGTTTTGAAAGTCATATCTATTCTCTCAATTTAGGTGTTTTTTTGGAATTTGCATACAACCTATAAAAAGACAGTTGTTGGTATTAAATAAGTTTCACTAATTATAGATTTTGAGAGTGTTAGATGTGGTACAAACTATGTTAAAGACTGTTTTTGCTGAAAGCTTTGACTGTCTCTTCAGCAGGCAGATAAAGTGCCTTAATGAAAGCTGGTTCCTGCTTCACCCTGTGAAATTTAAAACGGGGAATTGGACACGTCATTATGTAATGCTTTTAGTGCTTTGATAATTAAGGGTACATGCATTTGATGGATAATTTAATTTTCCAAAAATGGCACCAGGCATTTTTGGGATTGATTAATACCCTTCGGTTTGTTTTTGTCCTAATAAAACCAACCAGTGTATCTGACAGACTGTGTTTTTTTCTCTCTCTCTCTCTCTCTCTCTCTCTCTCGCTCTAAGGCACCGTTTGCTCTCAGCCTCATCAGCAGAAAGTTAACCATGGAGCCAAAGGTCACCGTTAATGCCAGGATTGTGGTGGTGGGGGCGTCAGACACAGGTTTATCTTTCCTTGAGGTGCTCTGTTTCTGGTGAGTCCGCCTCACGGTGACCTCCTTTTTCTCCTACATGTGCAGTAGATTGTGTATGTATTGACGTTTTCTAGTTGCAGCAGCAGCGACCAAAAATTGTTTTTCTCTGTAACCACGGACAGATTAATCCGTTAAGGGGCCCTGGGGCAAAAAATTTGTTTTGGGGGCCCCACTATTAACCCTCCTCCCCCCTTATACACACACACACACCTCTCACCATCTGTGCATTGTGTATGTACCGTGTTGTTTCCAAGTTCCCGAGGACAGCACACACAGCAGATTATACAATCAGTACTCCGCTAGAATAATACTTACTGGGTCCAGGTTTTCTTTGTCAGTGAGATAATAATATGATTAAAAGGTAAGTCTGGTGATATTCTCTATTTATCTATGACTAATAAACTCAACCAACAATGAATATACAGTGTCTCAAATTCAAATTCAAAGGCCTTCATTGTCACTAACACTAAGAAGTATTGTGTGTGTATTAAAACCTGACATATCTTATTTCTCGGTGCCGTAGACTTCGGTTATTGTCCAACAAAACTATTAAAAAGGCATCAGTGAGCCACAGCGCTGCAGTGGGTGGCATGTCCCTTCATTACCATGATTACACACATTGTAGTTTATTTTGACTCACCCCCACACACATCTTCCAGCTGCCAGAAATACACACTACAGCATCAAATTAGGGATTCATCCGCCACTGAAAATAGTCCCCATCAAATGCACTATTTCCTAAAAACTAAAAGCTGTTTTAGGAATTTACTGAGCCTTTTATTTTAAAATGAAACTATATACTTGAATAGAATAATGGCTTTAGTGGGAAAAAACAAGTTTGAGTCTGAGAGCCACAGACACAGAAAGCAAGTCAGAAAGTATGCAGAACTGTATGTACCTAATGTTGATTTAAAGAAGTACTTTGACCATAGGAAATAACAGAATTAGGAATCATTCTATCCTGCGGTACAACCAAAATAGGGCCAAACACCAAACCAAAGTCAAATATTACGTCCAACTAAAACTTGTACAGGCAGAGGAGATGCTGTTTAAAACTGTCAGTCAGCTTTCTGCATGTCTAATTCAAAAGGATAATCACTTTTATCTCAAAAATCCAAAAAGACTAGTTTCACACTTCATGTTGTTAAAGCACAAATGAATCTTCCCTTAAAGTGCACAGGCACAATGCAGGAGGTGCAACTGACAGCTGAGTGTTGTTATAATGAAAAGTATTCACATGATCATATTTATCACCGACGTGTCTGAATATAAATACCCTGAATCTCCCCAGAAACCCAGAACCGAAGGAGAGCAGCCTCACACTGAAGCTTCTCTTTCATTTCTTTATCGCCTTTTATTCCTGGAATCCAATCTCTGGAAATGTCACTTGACTCCAGGTCGGACGTTTTACATGTTTGCCTTCGTTCTCGCTTTGTGAGATTAACTGCTCCGGCAAATAATAAGAAGAGCGGGGGCTGCCGATTCAGAACCAGGTGATAGCTGCCAGGCAACCGGGGTCGGTGTTTTGTGCGAATGAAAGCTCACAGCTCTGGCGAGGCTGGCACGGCGGCAGTGCCGGGGCGGGCACACGCAGCTGTCTGACGCCTGGCATTCAGCAGGGCCAGCGCTGGCCCCCTTTAATTAGCCACTCCACTGTTTCCCCCTGTCAGGGATCTGCTGCAGCGATCTGTGTTTGCTGTCACTAATGAGTTGACTAATGAGGCAGTTAGTGTCCGCTGAACTAATGGTGAGGCGGCGACGCATTGAGAGGGTGAATGATGGGTCAGTTTCGGCCTGCTGGGGCCCCCCTTATCAGCCCTGCCCAAACGTCCAACCCCCTCCCTTGCCTCCTCCACCCCTGCACAGCTTTCCATGTGCTCATTGAATCCAGCCCAGCAGCACCAGCACCACCACCACCACCAGCCCCCCTCCTCTCCAACTCCATTACTGGCTGGGACGGGGTCAGACAGATAAAGAGCTCTGCGGCGGCTCGGCCCTCTGCTCGCCGCGGTCAGGCTGCAGGGTCACCGTGGCCGTCTGTCACCGGCTGATAACGCAGCAAATCCAGAGCCACTGATTCAGCCGCATCCAGACACCAATAATGGGCCTTAATGCCTCAGTGCTGCGGCATAAATCCACCTTCTGGCACAGATTAACAAGGAAAGTTTGACTGCAGTCATTGTCTGATGGCTGCTGTGATTATTATTGTTATTTGCATGTTCACATCAGAGTCAAGGATCAGACCATTGATGACACAAAGCTTAGATATGACAACTGGTGATTTTTTATTGTAAACACGTGTTTAATCTATAAATCAGCAGATGTTGTTGGATTAAAAGCATCAACATTTTCCATGTCATATATATCCATTGTCATATATCTGTTCCCTCTCAGAGTAGAGTGAGTCAGTCCATTAGCTAATTAACAGAACATGTATCAATAACAATTATCTTTTCTATTGTTCAAGCAAAAAAGTCAATGGTTCCAGCTTCTCAAACACAAGGATTTGCTTTCTTTCTTGTTTTATATTAATAACTTAACATCTTTTGGTTTTGGAACAAATTAATAAATCTTAAGATGTCATCATGTTGGCTCAGGGAAATTAACATTTTGTGTGTTGAAGTCTGTGTTTGGTTAATCTGAAGAATTTTACACAGTAAATCATCACATTGATGCAAAAAATCCTGTCAATGCAGTTTTACTATAAAGCAATCCATATAATTGATTTGCAAGATTGAGAACAGTGCTGTACATGTTACAGTCAGATACCTGCAGCACAAATGGTAAATATACACATATCCCCATAATGCATAGGCCTGTTGGTGTGTAATATAACACAACAGTCCTCATACAGTATATTAGTAGTCAGTCTACCAACATTTGGGTGTCTGGTGTTGCAGATCTGTGCTGGTGGGCGTTAATTTAGCAGGAAGCTCAGATAAGAACAGAGCAGGAGGTGATCAGAGGCTTCAGTGTGATAAGGTTGGCCGCTGTGCGAGGTACACACTCCGCTATTCACCGAACGTAGGAGCTGGAGCTGCTGTTATCAGCAGTGTTATGTCCTGTAGGCCGCCACAAAAGAGATCATTTGCATCACAAGAGACGGTTTATAACGTGGACAGTAAATCCACAAGAGGTAGGAGGGCTGTTCAGGATTGTTCATGCTGAAATGCTTCAGTAGGCCGGAGAAGTACCTACTGAGAAGATTTCATCCATGGATTCATCATCTGAGATTTGCATATGTTCAATGTTTTTTTTAGGATTTTATCATTTACAGCAGGAAGACAAGCTTCTAATATCAGCAGTTTAGATTTACTGAAGCACATTTTCAAGCTAAAATGTGAATTTACCAGTTCAAACCTCTGCTTTGTACTTTATTCTGTTCTCGTCAGCTTCAACAGCACAGCTCTGTTTATTTTAGTTTATATTACATTGAACTTTAAAATAGAGTCACATCTACAAAACTCAAGGATGACACAATAAACTTAACAGTGTTGAGTCCAGGTGACAAAATATGGAACAAATTAGGATTTTTGTGCTTTTTCTGTTATTGATATACTGCTACAATGTTGGATATCTATGCTAAACAAAGGTCAAAGGTCCAAAACTTGCACCCTGGTGGTCGAGTCGTTAGAGCACATGCCACATAATTTCCTTTTCCTTTTTCTTCTTTGCTGATGAGCTGACATCTTACCTTACCTGTTATGCTTTTTGCTCAGCCCCTGAAAATGTAGTTTATTACCAAAAGAACAATAATCAAAGTTAATATCTGAAAAAAACAAAAACATATGGAGTCATTATTTATGAAAAGTTTAACAGTCAAAAACAGCGAATCTGATTCCTTGGGTCAGTGTTGATGTGTACTGACCTGACTGGACTGGTGCATGGAAATATGTGTCATTTCACCTCTTTCCACCTGAGCCCTGTTCAAACTTTGGTAGAAAATTGTGTGTTTATGTAGAACCCGATAGAGGCTGATTGTGAAAATAGTTTTAACCTTTTCACCCAGACTACCATCTAACGAACATCATACTTTAAATAACTAACAAAAGGTTGACCAGAAAATAACCTGCCAAGGTTTTCAACGCTGGTTGAACTCATGAATCCTTGATCCAAATAAAATAATTTCTTTTTTGAGGCTACAAAGAGAAAACGTGCTGTGTTTAAACCAATCCTTGATCTTATTCAACTCCTATTCTTTATGTTTTACACTAGAAGAAGCTGATACTTTTACTGCAAGTGTCGAACACTCTCTCAGAGGTATCAGCATGTTCATGTACGGTTCAGAGCTTCTTCGTGCACAAAGCAGAGTTAAGAGTGTTATTTCGTATTCTTTATTTTCTTCTTAACACGTGTAACATCAGTCAAGCTTCTTCTAAATACTGTGACACGTAGAACATAGTTGTTGAACGCAGTAATTAAAGTTGTCCTTTCTCCAGAGAAAACATTCCTCTCACACTGTGCCCCGCATTTATTCACCGGATCCTGTGGTAAAGCACTCGTGTGTCTGTTGTTTGTTCTCTCGGCAGCCCTCACCTCAGGTTCAACAAGCTGACCCTCATCTCAACTCACGGTTACCCCGGCGACTACAACCACGAGGACGTCGGATTTCTGTCCACAAGGTGAGTGGATGTAACAGCGTCACATGAAGACGGAATAAAATGTTGTGGCATTATAAATTGAGTAACTTAATTAGATGTGTCTCGGCATGTTTTTTTCTAATTTACACCCGAGGCTGACGGTAATATGATTAGTTTTTCACGTACTGTATGGAGTAAGATGCAGAGTGAGGGGGTCAACGAGATCCCTCTGGGGACAACGCATGTTTGAACAAAATGTAATTGTAATTCATCCAATAGTGCTGCACAGACTGACAGGCATTGCCATCCTTAAAAAAACCTTTTACTGCAACTAAAATCTGGTGAAACTCAACACTGCTGTGACTCTAATGGACAGGGGCTACAAATTATTTAAAAAAATAAGTAAATGAAACACATAGTCTTTGGAAAAAGTAGTGAAATCATACTATATATTACTATAGTGTGTTAGCATGTACCCTCCTTAGCCATTGAAAGTCTCCCAAGGGGCAACTTTAAAGAGCCGGCCAATCAGAACACACTGTGGGGTGGAGGGGGGGCTAAAAAGGCCTGTTTCCAACTGAATTAAGAGGCTGCATGTAGTGCCAGTAAGTAAGTAATAAGATGCATAAGTATTTTCTTAACTGTAAATCATGCAGTTATTCCTGCAGAGCCCCATATTAAAAAATAGACCTTAAAATTGGCTGAATACGCCCCCATTTAAGCTTATTGCAATTTGCTAAGTGTCTTCTTCTCTGTTTTCTGCAGTCATGCGTACAGCAGCAGAGACTTTGCCCGGCTCCCTCTGCACTCCTGCATCAGTGTGGTCACCGGGAAGATGGTGGGCATCAACAGGAAGTCCAAACTTGTTCTGGTGTCCGGCGGTGTGAAGGTGCCCTACGATCACCTCATCCTCTGCACGGGCCTGCAGTACCAGGTGAAACACGCATTCACATTTACATAAGCATGTTGTACATTTAGAAAAAACAAAAGAATTCATGTAAGGCCATACTCATAAATCAATCAGTTATATTTATTTTTAAGAAACTTCAACAATAAATGTAAATCTAATGTCTGAAATAGTCAGTCAGTAGGTCAGTGGATAAATAAATGAATAAAAGTTAAAGTGGTGCAAAGAGGAGAACCAGAGATGAAGTGACAGAGGGAAGGAGCGGGGGATGGCTGATCCTAAATATATTCTGGATGGATTAATACAGTCTCCGCCTATCTGAACCTGAAGAGAGACAAACACAGCAACCAGAGGGCTGAAAGACATAACTGAAAGATAACTGATAACGGATAACTGAAAGACAAAGCATCTTGCAGTTGTTGGTGGTATTGAACTTTAAGCTACTTCTACATAAGCTCAAACAATATTATTGTCATTTGAAGATCAGTTCATACCACTGATATAATGATTATATAATAGCATAATAATGCAAAGGAGGAGCGGGGGTTGGGATTGGAGAATGGGCGCTACTCTTACACAGACTGCCATTATGGCTGGGGAAGAGTTATTTACCTTTAATTCTTCTGCAGTCTCCACTCAGGACGTCCGCAGGGAGGAATGGAGGACATGAATAGCCTCTTAGCTCTTAAATGATCACGGTCATGTCCATGTATCATAGGATAAGTCAATAAATAGACAACATGACACATTCACACATCCACTCACCAACACCATTGACCTACTGACTTCTTAAAATGAAAAAATAATACTTGATTTATGAGTATGTAGTAGTATAAAATGATCTTCAAATGACAATAATATTGTTTATCGCTGTTATTTCTGAGACAATATATCGTCCAACAAAAGTAGTTATCCTGACAGGACTATTTGTTGGTACTTCCATATTGGCCTAAACCTCAAGCCGTGGTAGTTGCTGCTTAATTTAGGCTGATGACTGAAGCTTTGTTTTGAAATAAAAATCATGTATGTCAATTAAAAATCTATATATCAGCATTGATTATACATATATGTTAATCCGTGCTTTCACAGTTCCACTCATGTCGATTTTTTGGCTCATTGTCTAAATCCTGAACTGCTTTGACTGTTTCTGTTCTGTTTGATGACACTTATGTATGAAATGTGCAGTTTAAATCAAATTGGATGTAATTACAATTAATCATGTGATGCTGTAGGTGCCCTGTCCCACTGGGGTGGATCTGAGCCAGTCCGTCACTAACAGCCAGCTTCAGTCTCCGTCCGCTCACAGATACACTGGGCCTGTACCCTCGAACCTCTTCACCCTCAACGACCTCCACGACTGCTTGGCTGCTCGCCGCTGGCTGCTCGCCAACTTTGTGGAGCTGGAGGGTAAGTGAACCCCTCCCTCCTCTCCCCTCACACACACACATAGAGCACCTAAAATTAATCTGTAGTAGTATGTCATTACTCAGCCAGTCAGTGCTGAAGTGCCCCGGTATAATTAGCAGCTAATTAGCTGCAGAGAAATCTTTCATCTCTGTGAATCAGGTCGGCCTCTTGCATCCATTTTCCATTATCATATCAGTTTCTGAAAGCCAGGCTGTTCAGAGCAGGAAAAAATACACAGTGTCATTAAGCAAAATTAATCTGCTCTCTGAAGGAATTGTGCAGTGATCTAGAGTGAGGTTTTTTATACATACTAATTAGTTGATCCCAGTCATAAAGGAAAACCATTAATACATGCAAATTGCAGTGGCAGACTCAAGAAGATACCGTGTTTATTTCCATAATTTTAATAATAACAGCAGGACGATGTAGACAGTAATTGTACATTTTAGCATTAGCAGAGTGAAGCAGTCATCTCTCTCTCTAGCTTTTTTTAATATAAGGCTGCTTTGATTTGATATTTTTCTCATACACAACAAATACTGTTAAAACAACTAAAACCAAGAATGTGTGAGTCAATCTCTCTCAATACTTTCTGACTTCTCTACTACACCTCAGACTCTCAGCTCAGAGCTCATTGGTTCCTAATGAAGACATAAGTCTTTAAAAACAGCTCACAATTGTATAGATTCATTCTTTTTAAAAGCTCAGTAATTTCCTAATGAAGCCCTGAAAAAGCCACACGGCTAAGTTAATGAACAAAAGTTAAATTATAGTGGCTCTATGATTAAAAACAGGACTGTGTGTTTCCTTGGGTAGTTTTAGTAGTAGAAGCAGTAAACTGACAAAGTGAGCAGTGAAGTACAGATTTATTGATCAGAGCGGAGAAGCTTTATGTTCTGCTGGCCTTGATGCCTCAGTTGTAGCAGCTCTGCTTTCATTCAGCACCACGGACAGAGACCACGAACAGCAGCTGGTGTAAGCTGTGTCCATCACCAGCACCAACTCTTCTCCACTTTACTACATGAATATATGAACTAACAGATATTTCAGGTTCATTTTTACTCGGAAAATGTTATGTTTTAGTCTCTTGAAGTATTTCCAAAGTTTGCACCCTTAAAAAAGGTATTTTGCGTGGAGTTTAATTGTTTTTCCTTACAGATTAAATGTTCTCTGAAGTGAAGATTTCTTATAGCAATCTTTCTGAAACGATTTAACTAAATACTGTGAACATTTTAAAGTAAATTAGCAGTGTCTACTTTGAATAAGATTTGAATAACACTTCATTTTTGATTTAATTTCTTTCTTTCTTCTTACATAATATATCCTACAGTGATCTAACAGCCCCCAGTGAGACAATGGTAAAATAAGTTTAGATGTTTGACAGCTGAATAACCTGCACACAGCTTTGGTTTGATGTTTTAGAAAAAATATTTTCTAAAATACAAACAGACTATGAAAACGACTGAGCTTTCTATAGCTGATGCCCGATCCAAGGATTTTCTGATACTGGAGATTCAGATTCAGAAACTTTATGGTCTGTCGTGACAGAAAATCATCTTAGACGTGGCTCAACATTCAATACTCACACTTACAATACAACCCTCTAAAACCAGAATAAAATATACAGCATAAATAATTTATGATTATAGAATATAACAAGAGTGTTACAGTATAATAAGAGATTATAAAAATATAATACATGGTATGGCTGCATAAAAGGTGGGTATGTAAGATCAGTCTTTATTTACATAGCACCAAATCACAACAAAAGTCATCTCAAAGCACTTTTCACATAGAGCAGGTCTAGGCCGTAATCATTAATTTAATTTAAAGTGACCCAACTTTCCCACATGAGCAAACACTTGGCGTCAGCGTCAAGGAAAAACTCCCCTTGAGCGGGAAGAAACCTCAGGCAGAACCGGGCTCTAGGTGGGCACCATCTGTCTCAACCAGTTGTTTTTCTTCTTTATTTTAAACATATGTTTTGCCATCAATCAACTACTTACTGCTAGTCTTTGACATTAGACTGCTACCCAACAATGATCCAGAAACACTCCTTATGTCAAGCATATTAAAGTGTTTATAATAATTTGTTTATAAGGGACACATGGTAGCCTACTAGTGAAGACACATATCTGTTTTATAGTATAAGTATTATATGAACTTAAACACTCACAAAAAACATGCAACTATTAAATCTAATGTTTACTTTGGGGGAAAGCCTTTTAAATTGGTCTGTAGCTGGCCCTGCTGCCCCAGCTATTGTTCCTTTAAATTGAATATTATCAGTGAAAGATGAGGACCACATAGTCCAACTCATTATATAGAAACTTGTACACTATGTAAAATGTCTAGCGTCCGTCAAATCAAGGATGTACTTGGATGCTCATATTGACATTGATTTGTCTTTCAGTACTGTCTGTGCATCTATGGTTCATTTCTAAAGGAATCTGAGGGCCTCTTGTGAAAAATGTGTAGCCTTTGCCGTCCTTTTCCAAGGCCAACTGGAACACCTGAGCACAAACTATTGTTGACTGGAAAACCGTGGCTTGAAAAGGGGGAAATCAGTTGTATCATGCCTCTGCAGTCCAAATGAATCATTCCTCTGCAAAATAGACTTCTCTTTTAGAAATCAGTGCTTTGTGGTCAGCATTCAGCTCCACTAAATTATAGAGCAGTCTTGTATTTGAAATATTATACTTCTTTTTTAGATAAACATTTTTTGTGCCGACAACCAGAAGTAACCACAGGACCACCAAAACTGAAAAAAATGAATCCAGAATTATTTTTTTCAGCTTTGTGTTATTACTGTAGTGTGTAGTTTTCTACTGCTTTATTTTTTAGTGAGTAACAGTCTAAAAGCAAGTCATGTTGTTATTCTTACATGTAAATAGCAGGTGTTGAGGCTCATCTATCAGTTGTAGATACTGTATGGAACAGGGCTGAACGATACTGAACTTTAGCCACACTAGCGCTGTGGCTCAAAGGATGCAATGCTCCACCACTTTGGTTCTGACTGAAATATCTTATAACTATTGAATGGATTGTAATGAAAATGTGGATTTCATATTCTCCCTAAAATGAATTGTAAGGTAATTCTTTAACTAAACATAAATGAACAGAAAGCACCCTGAAAACACAACGTTAGCTGTCTCTTCCTTGTGGTTCTTCAGATAACGCCGTCGTCTACGGAAACAGCATCGACGTCTACACCACCGTGGAGACTTTGCTGAGTCTGGGTATCCGGGGATCTCGTATCCATCTGGTTCTTCCACCACGCAAACCCAACAGGTCCTGCTTCAGCGACCCAGACGTGGAGAAGGCCATGACGTCGACCATGGAGAAGGCCGAAGTCCAGGTTCACCATGACTGCCTGCTGGCTCAGATGAACAATGGCGAACACCCCGACCCTCTCTCATCGGTTTCATTCACCACGGACTCAGAGCCCCTCCATCTGCAGTGTGGCGTGAGTCAAAATTTTCTGGTGACTTTCAAAAATCCACTGGGTGATTTCACAGCTCATCCAGCCAGTTATTAGCTTTTTACAAAAGGACATGATATCCAAACAATGGTGGGTTACTGGCCAAGGTAAAGCTGAAAAGCTCACAACAGGCTGAATTCACCAGATTGTGTCCGTTGTTTGGATGTTAATTTCCCTCCTGGAAGCAGACGGTGTTTGTCAAGCACAAAATGATTTTGGTGTTTTTCCCATTTTCATTGTTTTAGTCCGTTTTTCCCCCCATTTCAGTCTAAAATAGAAACATACCGTAGATGAGGTCCTGTTGTCCTTGTATGAACTGTGAGACAATATATCCAAGAGATTTGTGTTGTGAATGTTTTATGAGGAAGGAAATGCATTCATCAGATTTGTAAGGCCTCTAGGATATATACACAATCCATTTCAGTGAGAAGTTCTGAGTTTAAATATAACTGTGTTGTTTATAAGAACATTTCATACAGAACTTTAACCTTGTGAATCTACAACCATTCCTGGTTCTCTAGTGTAATTATAGAGTTTTAGTTTCAGATTGTCATCTTTATGCTCCTCAAAATTAATTTCAGCAATCCAGTAGACAAAACCACCTCAAATCATGGTCCACTTACTTGATTGTTGTGGTGCTTTTAACCACATCAGGATGTCTTCATGATTCTGAGCACGTCTTGTTATTCCAGGCTAAAAGTTGAATCGTGGAAAGTCATAACATGTACAACTGGTTTTGAACTTTTAATCATTAAATAAATCCAATCAATCAGTCAAAAAATTAATAAGTGGACCTCAAGTTGAACTGATTTTGTCAGCTGCTGTTTCTAAAGAGCTCAAGAGTGAGCGGTCCAAACTTTAAAGAGAACAATCAGCTTCATCCTCGATTTAATTTAAACTGAGGAAAACTGAAGGTGAAACCGGTTTTTCAAAGTTTTAAACAGGCTCTGAAAGCGCTGCTGTGCACACATTCCCTTAATTAGACTAATTACTACATTTAATTATTTTTATGTTGTCTGTACACAAAGTCTCCACACCTGTGCACAGCTAAGAAAACATCCAACACATAACCTGTAAAACCATAACTTGTTTTTGTACTTGGGTGTTTGCACAGACAAGATTAAGCATGTTTATCAGTTAGCGAGAGAGGTGCTGGCAGATGTATTTTGTTACCTTCAGACAGAGTCAGGATAACCTTTTCACTCTGTTTCCACTAATTATGCAAAGTGGAGCTCACCTTCTTCTGGCTGTAGCTCCAGACCGATACAACTGTTATTGATCTTGTCATTGAACCTTTGGCAAGAAACCTAATACGTTCAATAAAACCAATTGATTTAACAAAGAGAAACTCCTTCCTTGCTTAGATGAAACACCAGGGAGGTTATTGAGGTGGTCTCAATGTTTAAAATTCCCCACATAACAGATGTTTTTCCCCTTTCTCAGGTGTTCATCAACCTCTCCAATAAAGGAGTCGACTACGAATCCTTCAGCAGCATCAACAACTCCTTTCTGGTCTTTGATAGCAGACTCGTGATAGACGCCACTTTCCACACCAGCGATCCAACCATTTGTGGCGCCGGGCCTCTCACCAAATTCTCCCGCTGCTACTACACGGAGGAATGGTCGCACGCCCACTTCAACTCCAAGGAGGTGGGCCAGGACCTGGCGGCCGTGTTGCTGCCCCTCTTCGACCTGACCCTGGAGCCCGCTGATGAGTCTCCAACTGAAATGGATCATCTCATACCGCTTTACAAACAGGCTAAGATTCAAGGTCTGATTTCAAGTCATGATTTAGTCAGTTAGATTCTTGGATATGAGATTTCAGAGTTTGTTCTGGAAGTATTTTATGTTAAAGTTTCCTCCTAATGAAATCCTTGTTGCTACTCAAACCATGAAAACAGGATTCTGTTGGATAATTTTAATGACAGGTTTATGTTAGGTCATTCACTTTCAATTATTTGAGCTTTATATCTGAAAAATCATGTTTTTGTTTTCTTGGTATGGCAGATACTACAGTCATACTCAATGACAAGGACAGTCACTTTATAGATTTAGGGCAGAAAACATGTAGCCACAATGTCCTGATAGCTAATATATGTACATTTTCAGTCTCAGTCTCTGGCTAGCTAACATATGACACATATTCCAGTGAGAGACAGCAGCTAGCAGCAGTGATAACGCTTACACAGATTACACAAAGTGAGCTCTACACGTTGAGAGAAATTATCTGAATGTATCCCAAACGTCAACCAATAGTACAGGTTAAAACGTTAGCATAAAAAAATAAAAAAAGTAATGTTAACATGAAACATTAGCATGAAATAGATAGATCTTTACTGTCACTGTTAAAACCAAATGAAAGTCAGTTTGTAGATCTTCAGGACAATAAAGTAAACACTAAAGTAACGTCAGCATAGAATAACTAAAAAGTAACATTAGCATAGAGATAAAAACATTACGTTAGCATGAAAACCATAAAGTAACATTAACCTAAAATAACTAAAGAGTACCATTAATAATAATAATGATGATAACATTAACAAATAAGACGCACTCATTGTGGTTATATTTGTAAGGTAAGTTCTTCCTGCAGTTTCCTCATAATATACCAGACACTGGACATCAGTGTAGGCTATACTGCATTTAATCAGTATTATTGATCAGGCACACAGGGTCATGACTAAAGACTCAGACAGTAACAGAGTGAGTGTCAGACCTTTTTAAATGAACGTTTCTTCCTGCAGTTTCAGTGTAAAATCATCCACCACCTTTATAATATCCAGGACTCTGACCAGATCTCTGAAGCTAACAGCTAATTGAGCTAACTGGGGAGTTTCCTTTTTGGGATATTTAACATTTTCCCACAATTTTTTTGCCTTTTTAAAAAAGATATATTGTTTTTTTAATTTTAGTTTTATCACAAACACAAACACAAAATTCCTTCACATCTTATGTTTCCATATGTTTCCAGTCGTTCCTGTCATTTCACCACAATATTCTCTTCTCCTGCGTCCTTCTTTCCCGGCCGGCAAAATGTTTCTCTGCTTTTATATCCGAGAGAATTCGCACCACCAATATCTTTTCATTGTGCTTTTGTGCAACATTTTCCAATCTTTCACCCACCCACCCACTGCCCGATGCTATTGTGACGGACACTCGAACCACAACAGAGCGTAACAATGCCGTATTCTGCTGTAGCGTATTCACAGACTAACACAAGGCCACTCCACGGGTTACATAACCACAACAGGCACTCTGCGTCACCCCTCTCAGAGACATGAAACACATATGAACTTTTCAGGGAGAGCAGAGATGCCATATCATCGCCTGCTATCTGAGTTCATTGCCTCAGCCTCGGTTTTCCTCTGTGGGTGGATGCTAACATTGAATTGCTTGTTATGTTGTATCTTCCTTTGTCCCGCTGTTGTTTCGAGTGCAAGTTTCCACACTGAAACTAATCTTTTATTAATGTTGATCCCATTATTGGGCTTTTAACAACATTTTCAAGCTTTTAAATTTATGTAGCATTGTTCGTATCTTCAGCTGATAATTGATTTTCAGATTGATTTGATTTATTCTACAATATATCTGATAATATAATATAAAAAAAGTACAAGGTGACATCTTTGGACTGCTTGTTTTGTCCATCGAACTGTCGAAAACACAAAGATATTCAATGTGCAATGATATAAAACTGAGAAAATAAGAAGATCTTCACATTTGAGAAGATGAAACCAAAGAATATTGATTTGAATAGATTTGAATACATTTTGTGTCCCTTGACTCATTGGTAAATTGACTAAAATACAGGATCTGAGGAGCCAAATTACATCTGTTTTCCCCTATTTTTGAATTATCTTTGAAAAACATTTGTGGTAGACGTGCACATCCAGAGTGAGAAAGCAGGTGTGCTGGACCAAATAACAACTGTGTAAAAGCAGGAAAAAAAGTCTGCATGTTGCATCTCCCAATGCAGGTAGATTTAATACTATTACTACTCGAGGTATCCTATTAAATCTACATTCCCATCAGCCAAATCTACCTTTTACCTTTATCTTTTAACAAATCTAACTACAAATCCATCCACAAATGATTAACTTACTGATGGATTTATTCTTCTACAACATGTTGTATATAAACCATCTCATGTGTTTTTCTCCTTCTGTCCTCAGGTGGGAAGCTACCTGGAGGATATAACTACCTGCATGTCACCAAACCGTCCGCCACCCAACTGACAGGTCCTCCTGTTAAACCTGTACGTTTTTATCACCAGACATCTCTGTCAGTGTTTTATTTGGTTTACACGCTGTCTGCTTCACAGGAGTGGTTCACTTTTATTCATTTTTATATAACAGCAGGACGCCACACTTAATTAAATATAAACATAGGAGACTTTTTAAATGACTCGTGAATAACATCACACTCAACAACAAATTCATGTCAAGATGATGAATAAATACAAAAAGGAGGATAAAAAGAGGGGCAGATTTTAATTGGAGCTGCTGTCCATCGTTCCATCTCATGTAATTCCTCCCATTACCTGGACAAGCTGTGACTGCTGCATACCTCTCGACTCACACGATGCTAAGGATGCAGAAACACCTCCAGTTAATGTGCATTTTAACACAATATCAAAAATTGTGTTTATATCAGAATCAAGAGCCCACTGTATGTAAACGGCCCGAGTCTGAATCAGATTTAAGGTGATTTATAAAAAAAAGAGGTGTCAGGGAAAATCATGTTTGAAGTGTGAAGATTTATACCCTTTAGGACCAAATTTCTTATAATAAGTACTACTACTACTAATAATGTAATAATAAACTTTATTTATATGGCACTTTTCCTAACAATGTTACAAAGTGCTTTACAGAAATAAATAAAACCAAACAAAGCAGATAAAAATTAAGCAATAAGGAGCACAGAGCACAAAATTAATAGTAGATTATGTATAAAATAATAATAAAATACACATAAGTAAAACAGTAAAAGAATAAGATCAATTAATAGTTGTAAAAACAATAAATGGAACAATTCGAACAAAAAGCTTTTACAAAGGAAAAAGTTTTAAAAGAAGCTAGAAAGTAATAATGAATACCCAACACTGGTCCTGGAAAGGTATTATTTGAAGGAGAAGTCATGTGACGTTGGTATTTTTCTTATACTTAACAAATCTCATTAAAAAGACCAAAGCTAAGAATGGATTGATCTACTAACAAGTGTTGTGTGTTTATTCACAGCCTGATACATCGTCTTCCTCTTTGCTGTAGATATCCATTGTTGTCCAAAAACTATTAAAAACACGTCAATGAGCCACACGGCTGCACCAGGTGACGCGTTCTTTCATCACCATGAACACACGCTGTAGTTTATTTCAACTCAATCACACAAACACCTTCCTGCTGCCAGAAATATTCTCTAGTGCAGCAAATGTGGATCTACCGCTGGAAATAGTCTGTTTTTTTTTAAAGATTCACAACCTTATGCTTTAATCGATCTTCATTAACTCCTGTGTTCATTCATATAAAGTTACAGGACAGAGGCATCGTGACCGGACGAGTGGAGACGGGGAACTACTTCTGTTTGCATCTCGACGGCCACGAGCTGGTGGAGACGCTCACCTGCCTGTCTCTGAAGCCTCTCCCCGTCTCCAATTACCTGAGTCTGTATGGAAAACACCAGCAGCTGCTGGGACAGCTGTCGTCCCGCTACCACCAATGCCTGATCCACGATCTGTACAGGTGGGGGAGAGACTGTTACACACTGAGAGGGGAAGATTACACATTTATAACACACTTACAATGTACAAGTATGAAGAGGAGGAATGATTACAAAGAGCAAAATCAGTTTAATGTTCATTTTGCTGCCTGACTGTGGTAAGACACACCTGAAAAATTATGAATTCATCTTTTAAAGGGAAAAAAATCAACCTACTAAAATTCATAGTTTCATACTTTCATCCATCATATCAGTTATAATAACACTGTACTCACGTTATTAGCTGAGTTCAGACAATCAATCCGAAGTACTAATCACAATCAGACAGGTTGTAAACAAACCAACAGTTATTCTAGATTATATAAACCACTGTATTTCGAGAAGTGAGCACATCTGCAGCATCTGTAATAATCCCTGATTTAACATGAAAAGTACAGTTGGTCACTGGTATATCAACTTTTTTAGTCTGCATGTAAACAGAAGCTCAGTTTTAACGATGTTGTAATTATATTATACTACAGCCTATTTTATCAACACTATGTTAAATAATATAGACTCATTTAGTCTCTCAGAATAAAAGCCAACAGGTGCTGTGTGGATTTACAGATAAATATTTAATATGTTGAACGTATTTTATATTTTCCTCTCTAAATTAAATTTTATCTAATGTTTTATCTACAAAAAAACATCATGTGAGCTGCTGTTGATGTAAAGAGAGACATGTGGTGAAGCACTGATAATAATAATAATAACACTCTCCAATCTTTAGCGCCTTTCTCATAACTCAAGAACACTTCACATACTCACAAAAAACACTGATTTGGTGAAGTGGTTCACATGTTGGAAAACACTTCAGCAGGTCAAATGTGAAGCAGGAAGTGGGTCTTTAAACTGTGATGGATGCTTCGAACAGACAGTTTGAGTTATAACTCTAACCTAAGGGTTTGTTTACAACCTGTTACCGATGGCAACGATGGACAAAACTGCCAAAATCAATTGTGATAAACTGGAATTATCACGCTAAGACGTTTATTTCTTCCATGAGAAACTTATAACAGCGTAAGAACAGGCATTTTCCTTTCCTATCATCTTTTTCTGAAGTTCTTTATTACCTTCAGTGAACATAAAAGCAAAAACACTCAACTTGGAGCACAATAGACCTGCAGAAACGAGCAGTTTGGTGAACAACAAAAGCAAACCTTCACCAAACTGGTATTTTCAGCCCTGCTTGCACATTGTGTTTGTACAGTGTTTCTCTTATTTTGTCCAGCCCTTGCCTGGAGTGGTATAATTAGATTCAGGCGCCGTCAGTTACCGCACATGAATACATGTTGCTGTTTTGCAGGTGCGGATGTTTGATTTTCATACCAGAATGTGACAGACGGCAGGTGGTCGAGCTTTGAGAAAAAAAAAAAAGAGAGACTGTTTTCATAACTGAGTTGTGCATAGAAATGAGTGAGTTCGAGTGTCAGAAAGCTGCACTCATCGTGTGTCTGATGACTGATGACCTCACATGTCAAAATAACACATAAAGAGGAGTGACGGGATTTAGGCCTTCAGTGTCTTTTGTCCTCCTTCTGTCTGTGTGTTTGCTGTTGTGACTTTGCAAAGTGTGTGTGCCTGTGCCTGTGTGTGTGTGCCTGTGCCTGTGTGTGTGTGTGTGTGTGTTTGTCAAACAGCGGGTGACCTGCTTCTGAGGTTTCAACACAAATGACCCCCAGACATGGACGGCTATTGTCCTCCGCCTCCTAATCTGTTTATGCAGCTCCACCAATCTGTCTTTGTGCCCGGTCCGGGGGACGAGACAAAGCCGGAGCCTGCACCCGCAGCAGAGACCGATTCCTCGTCACGCCGCTCAGTCAGCTGACTCGTAAAGTCATTGTGGAGGCTGACGGGGCATCAGCAGCCGTTAAAATAATTGATTGACCGAGCAGCGGCTGGGGGTCATTCAGCCGCCGCGGTTAGAGTGTTTGGTTCCCTTTGAGGGTTCACAAGATTTTATTTAAAGGGTCGGTCCTCGCCAATCACGAAGATTACCTCTTATAGTGTCTGTGCACGCAGGTAGTTTGGATTTAAGACGTCGCTCAGATTTCTGCCTTCACCTCGCTACAATGAATGAATGAATCTGTGTCATTATACAAAATGCACAATGAAACTTAACACATTTAAAAGGCACACATCAAAAACAAATACAAGACATTTCTAAAAAGTTAAGAGCAGCAGCTGTCAATGCAGTTTAAATAACATATATAAATAAATAATAGCAGCAGCAGCAGTGGTCTATTCAGCACCAGAATAGTGCATGTAGTGCATGTACTATGAGTGAACTACGAACTACAATAACAACAAGGGAGTTTACTATAAAAGGTGTTTTTAAGAATGAAAAAAGTAGCGTATCTACTCTGGATAATCCACAGATCTCACTGTCAACATCTTAACTTTCTACTTAAGAAATAATCCCTATGAAAAGTCTTAATGCCGAGGTCTGTGGGTGATCGGACACACTGCTCCTGAAAATATTTTAAATATTCAATTTTGTCAACCTGGACTAATAAAACATGAAGTCTCTGTGTAGCTACAGACCATCAGAACCAAGTGAAAGACTTGGGGAGAGATTGATTGTAGAATACTTAAAGTGACTTTTTAATATCAGACACAAACTGATAAAATGACTCTAATGAAACTGACAATAATGACATTCTCAGCACAGGATCCTCTCACTCTGTGTTTGTGACGTTTTTTAAGGGTCAAACCTCCAGAAACACACATGTAGTATTAACCTCATCGGGTCAGTAAAGCTTTTAGTCTCTCAGCTGGAGTTCATCAGCTGTCGTGGTAATGGTTCGGTTTCTTTTCATGTGTCAGAGATTAGATTTTCTTTGGACATTTGACTTAATTGAATTGTTCAGTAATGTTTTGTGTCAATTAATGTTCCTTTTTTTCCCCCCTTTCTTTTTTTTTTTTAATCTCAGAGATTACTTCATTGAGAATAGATGTTGTCATTTCCTGTAGAGTTTTAGTGTCACTTTGTGTTTAAAAGGAAAACTCAACAGAGGAAACACATTGCTTTTATATGGTGTGACAGTAGTTAAACTGTAAGGTCCCGCTACACTGTCTGGGTTTTACATTGGGGTTAAATCTTTGGTTGTAAGTCCAAAACGGTGCTCCTACATCGGACTGAAGATTCAGAGTTTTGTTGACTAAAGACAGCTGGCAGCCAAAATCTGACAAAATGTGACTGCTGCAGAAACAACTAAGGAATTTGTGTGATGATTTTTTTTTTTCTATTTCAATGATAGTGCTACAATTGATCACACATCCATTGCTCAATCTGACAGCTTCACACACTTTGACACACACACACACACACGCACACACACACACACACACACACACACACACACACACACACACACAACACACTACTCACAACTCTATTTATTTAGAATAGTGTAGTTAGTTAGTATAGTTTAATCCCTGTCGTCCCTGAGTGTTTGTTCACCTGTACGTATACTTATCACCTGTGTGTGTGTGCGTGCCTGTGTGTGTGTGTGTGTGCGTGTGTGTGTGTGTGTGTATGTGTGTGTGTATGTGTGTGTGTGTGTGTGCGTGCCTGTGTGTGTGTGTGTGTGTGTGTGTGTGCGTGTGTGTGTGTGTGTGTGTGTGTGTGTGTGTGTGTGCGTGCCTGTGTGTGTGTGTGTGTGTGTGTGTGTGTGTGTGTGTGTGTGTGTGTGTGAGCGTGTGTGTGTGTGTGTGTGTGTGTGTGCACTGCAGTTTCTTCAGGCAGAGTTGGAGTTTGGCCGTTTATCACGACAGATTCTCCGACTTCGAGCAGGAGCTTCAGCAGATCACCTCGACTCACTGGAAGGTTCGACCTGAAAATCAACTACTGTATATTTAGTTTGTTTTTCTTTACCTCATTCCATCTTTCTTTCTGTCTTTCTCAATCCTTCATTCTGTCATTTATTTCTTGCATTCTTCCATTCTTGTCTTTCTTGTTCATTCTATTTACTGTATTTCTCACTAGTTTCCTAATTTTGTCCGTCATTTGTCTTTTTTCTTTGGTTTTCATTACTTCATTTTGACCTTTCATTCATTCTCTTTTTTCCTTTTTCATTCCATTCTTCCTTTCTTTCTTTTATAAATGTGACTATTTGACATGTATGCCTCACAATGGGACATTTTAAACATGTATATAAAATACTAAATACCATATATATAAAATATCAGCACTTCTATGTTAAGTAAGTGGAAACAGCTGTAAAGTTCAAGACATCACACAAAAATGATTTTCAACCCACAAAACACATTACAGTAGCAACAAAGTCTAGTTCAGCATGTTATCAGTCATTGGAGAATCATGTTTTAATCTCTGCGTCTCTGCAGGACGATGAGTCGAGCCAGCAGGAGATGACGGAGGACGACGAGGAGCCGAAGGTCCTCCAACAGGTAGTACTGCAGGAAGAGAGTCGAGAAGCTTTGAGGAGCAGCGCTGTGAAGTATCTGACCTACAACCGAAACCTGCTGCCCATGTTCGACCAGCCGGGACAGCTGTGACGTCAGAAAGTTTGTAATTGTTATTTAAACAGCAGAATAAAACTTTATAGATACAAACACACATCTTTGAAATCATATTGTCATATTGTGTTTAAACTTTTTTTTGGACCCCCAGCAGCAAAACTTGATTCAGCAAACTGAAAATAGACTTTTAAAAATTGAAAACCCTGATATATAAACAACACCTGTGTAACCGCACCTTGGTGACAGTTTGGACATCTGAAGAAATCTAGAGACCTTGAGTCCTGGAAGAGTCTCAGCTGTGAGCTCACCAAGTGATTTTTGTGTCTAAACCTAACCAGACCTAAACCACAGCGTCTTCACTTCATAAAACATTATTTCTTAACAGTGATTTGTAACAACATATTATAATACACTGTTAAAAATAACCATCATAACTACCATGACATCACCCATTGGCTTCAAGTTTGCATTTTGACCGTCGCCATCTTGGATTTTTGGAGCCAGAAGTGACCATGTTTACTAGCTTGGTTAGCATGGTCAGGGTGTGTTTACTACAGTCTATGGTTAACTGTGATGATGCTAATGATAACTTCGCTGGCTGTGAAGTTTGGCTTTTCAACATGGCGGTTTATGGCGACTGACTCACTTTTGGAGCCAGACTCAAATGAAGTTTTTTATCACTTCCGTGTTGGTTTCATATATTTTCAGCCGCGGTGGTTGCTGCTTGTATGTTACGCTCCTTTAGGTCTTTCTGGAGTGCTTTACTACAACTGCTATGGATTGATTTTTGCTGATTTAATTGTAGACCTATACTGTTGTTTGATAATCAAGATGTGTTTATTTGGTTGTTTAATTTGTAAGGAATTGTTTTGAACTTTGGACAAAGCCTGACTAGCTGTTTATAAGTTAGTTTAAACTATTCTAACTACACGCTGATCTTCTTCATCTCACTCTCAGTAAGAAAGTGAGTAAAAGTGTTGAACAGTTTCTTGAAGAAGTCACTTTATTTTTTTCCTTTAAACAGAAAAACCCTATAATTTACTCAAATACATTTACAATACATCGAATTTAAAGCACTTTTCTATAACAGAAAATATGTTATTCGTGTTAAATGAGTGGAAACACTTGTGTAACTAATATTAACATCTGCAAAATGTTCAGTAAACATTGCAAATGAAAATGGTAAAACTATAACTTTGTATTGTTGTTTTCCCTGTTAACTGGAAATATTCCCTGTTAGAGTAAACAATGAAATTAAGGGATTTCCAATTAATTAAAACACAAAAAACTTGTACAGACATTTAAAAAACATTTTACTCATGTAACAATCTAATTAATTAGCTTTTTAATCAGTGAAAAACACTTTTATTTGAGTACTGAGGCTGCCTAATTACTCCTTATTTAAGATATAATGTATACTGAATTCTTTCATACAAGTAAAAATGAGTATTTGTGACATTCTTGGACGTTTCTGTGCAGAAAACTACAATGTGCCAACTGTAACTCTCCCCTCAGTGACTCTGCAGCAGCGTGACCAATCAGACGGCTGTATAGTGGCTGTAGATGAAAGTGGATGTGTGGCTTTTTGGAGGAGAAGGAGGAGGAGGAGGAGGAGGAGGAGGAGGGTGTCACTCTACAGCTGTATGCTAATGAGGCTAAGCTGAGGCCTGTCATGGAAAATAACCGCACACGACAGCATATGTCCGCACCTACAAACAACACACACACTCTGCTGGTGTCACAATTTAAAGTCACATATTTTAGGATTCATTTACGATCAGCCATGTTTTAACTTTTAATTAAGAAAGAAAGAAAACAAAACAACAGACTGTTAAAATCTGCAGTTATGGGAACTTTTGATGTATTTTAACTTAAACTACTTCATATTTTTGTACATATTTTATGTTTTACTCTATGATACTGTAGCACTAAGCTTTATACAGTATATGACAACTTTACTGCATTAAAAATGATATTCAAACAACTAATAACCTCAGTTTTTATATTATAAAATTGCTGTCCTTATGGCATTTAATGATATATAATCTGCTGTTGTATTACAGTATTTATTTAACTAATATTGAATCTTTCCAAAGACCTTTATGATATTTAACATACAGTATGATGCTGAAAAGGTATATTTTATAGTCTTTTATTGGTTGTTGCAGCATTATATGTAATATTCTACCAGAACCTTTTTAGTTATAGATGTATGTTTCGAAACAGTTAATCACAAATTCTGCACCAAACAAACCTCATACTGCAAATGAAATCCAAAGTAATTTCTGTGTATTATTAACTTCTAAAAGTTTACTAAAATAATTGACATAATCTTTCAATACAACTTGACTTTTTTCAACCTGGTTC
Organism: Scomber scombrus; assembly: GCF_963691925.1. Lineage (NCBI taxonomy): Eukaryota > Metazoa > Chordata > Actinopteri > Scombriformes > Scombridae > Scomber > Scomber scombrus. The sequence goes on along the minus strand of NC_084986.1, from coordinate 4,568,144 downwards.
CACTAGAAATTAGCTTTCAAATGTCAGGAATTTTCTATAATTTGTAAATAATTAAAGTAAAATAAGACAGAATAAAGCAGACTGCTGCCCCAGAATAAAGAAAAAAAGACACTTAGTTTGAAAAAGTCTTGAAGGAAGTTGATTCATATCAGAAACATGTTGGAATGATTTCACCTAGCAGGCAGATGTTCAGGTGTTTTAGAATAATCAGGTGGTTTTTGGAGTGTAAACTGCTTTTTTGGTCAGATCAAATACAATTTTAAGACACTAATTTATGAAAAATGAAGAAAAACATCTGAGACAGTTATGAGATCATGATGGATCATATTCAGCTTCTCAGTTTCAGCCAAAAATGTGACAGAATGATCAGTCTGATCTCAAATGAGGCGTCAACTAAAACCTGCTGCTCCCCTCAAACGTCTTTAACCTCCACATCACCTCCATCTTCTTAAATTAAACATTTCAGTGGTCTCCTCTCATGCACGTGCACATCCCGTCATCCCTCACGGTAGCAGCAGCAGCGGCACAGACTGACCGGGTCAGATCCGACCGGGCAGGAATTGGGTTTGATGTGTTTTAACTCGCAGATAATCTCGGTTTGCCCCATTTGGAGACACAGAAAGAGCGCAGTGATTACGCACAGCACGCGCCGACGGTATCTGGGGGCCAGATTGCTTTTTTGGGGGGAGCCCCCGCTTCTTTTTCTTCTTCTTCTTCTCCTCCTTTTTTTCTTTTTTTTTTTCTTTGCCCCTCTCTCTCTCTCTACTGTGCAATTTCCTTTTCAATCACTGCGGGTCTACAGCTTGCACAAGCGCAGCCATTGTGATGCAAAGCAGGAAACCCTCCTCTCGCTATTAATTATGTATGCCTAAAATGACGGATTCATATGTCCGGAGTTAACTGTCACGCCAGCACACATGCTGCAGGGCCAGTGCTGGTTTAGAAATGTTTATTCGGTCGCTGTTTTTGTCTTAATTGTCTAATAGAGCAGGCTGAATTTAACCTCATTGCTCGGTGCGTAAAACTGCTCTGCAAGTCAGATTTTGAAGGTGTTTAATTATCCTGGAAAGTGTTTGAATATCTTAAATGATATAATCTAAAAGAAGATGTTCAGAGTGAGTTTTTATTTAGGGTTTGGGGGCATTTGTTGTGGGGTTTTTAATACGAGGAAATTAGATTTATTTGCAAATTTGCGTAAAAACTACAATTTTAAATGTCTAAAAGTTCTCAACTGGAGTTTCATCTACATTTAAGTCTTTATTGTTGTTTATTTTTTATCACCTCGACTTGACGCCGTTATACTGGACGGATGTCTCCCCTTTTTTTCTTTTGGACAAACCAGAGCCCCCACCCAAAGGAGACACATAAAGCCGAGGCACGTGTAGATTTCTATACAAACTCATCAGACCGTAAAAGCAGGAGGCTCCTGGCGTGTGCCCGGGTCGAGACGAGGAGGAGGAGGGGGAGGAGGGGAGTGTGTGTGTATGTGTGTGTGTGTGTGCAGAGAGAGAGAGAGAGAGAGAGAGAGAGAGAGCAGGGGGGGTGAAATACAATAAAAACCCTCAGGTACATCTGCTTTGCAATCTGCAAATCCTCCCTCCCTCCCTCCCTCCCTCCCTCCCTCCCTCCCTCCCTCCCTCCCTCCCTCCCTCTTCTCCATCAGCCTCTCCATCCTCCCACACCCACTCCCCAAATCCACAGGGGACTTCGGCTCCTTCTGATTGGTCAGGGATGAGGCAACAAGGGGGGACGGAAACAATGTCATCATGTCGCCTTAAAAAGAGTGCAGCTATGTTGTGGTGAAAGCACCTCGGGAGGAGAAACAGAGGATCAATAGCAAGGAGGAAACAACACACACATACACACACACTAAATAAAAAAGACGCATCAGATGTTTCTATCTGCGCGAGGCTGAAAGTGGATTTCTTCTCCCTGAAAGTGCCTCCAGCTCCCCGAACAGCGAGAACATGCCGAGAGGATTTTTAGTGAAAAGGAACAAGAAACCCAACCCGGTTTCCTACCGGGTCCGATCCGATGAGGATGAACCGGTGCAAGCAGCAGCTGATGCTCGCCTCGCCTCCTTCCCGGTACGGGCGCACACGCCGACGCCCACCTGCGGGGAGGCGGCTGCAGCACCGGAGCAGAGCACTAAACCGGTCCAGTTTGGGAACCCAGAGGTGGTTTATCAGGCTCTCTACAGCCCCACCCGGCCCGTCAGTCAGGACCATGATCGCTCCTACTTCGAGAGACGCTTCAACCTGGGCTCACCTGTTTCTGCGGAGTCTTTCCCCACACCGGCAGCGGCACTCACGGCTCTGGATCACCTCTTCGCTCCGGCGGATGTGAAACCAGCCTCCAGCAACAGCGCCGCAAACACCGGGACTCTCCCAAACCTACACCCGAACCAACCCGCAGCCAAACGACCCTCCAGCGACACCCACGAACGCAAAAGCAAACCACCGTCCAAGAAAACCAAAGCTATCCGGAAACTGCACTTTGAGGATGATGTCACCACATCTCCGGTTCTCGGGTTAAAGATTAAAGAAGCTCCGGTGGACCAGAAGCCCTTTTTGGCTGACAACCCGATGGGGGAGTTTGTGTGCCAGCTGTGCCGGGAAGCGTACAGAGATCCATTTTCTCTGGCGCAGCATAAATGCTCCAGAATAGTCCGGGTTGAGTACAGATGTCCTGAGTGTGATAAGGTGTTCAGCTGCCCGGCTAACCTCGCTTCTCACCGGCGGTGGCACAAACCGAAACCGCAAAATTTGGAGCCAGAGAATAAAGTGGCTGCAGGAGTGTCCGTGAAGGCTGCACCGGATGATGGGAAGGATACTAGTGATAGAGACACACCCAGCCCAGGGCCGTCCGAGTCCGGCTCAGAGGAAGGCTTGTACGATTGTAATCACTGTGGGAAAAAGTTTAAACGTCAAGCATACCTGAGGAAACACCTTGCGTCACAGCACGGCTCTCCAAAACCGGCGGAGGAGGAGGACGCACCGGCCTGCGAGCAAAACGCAGCGCCGCTCAACCTGAGCTCCTCCACCTGCCACCTGTGTCCGGTCTGCGGGGAGAACTTTTCCAACAGGGACAGCCAGGAGAGGCACATCCGTCTGCTGCACTCCTCGCAGGTGTACCCTTGCAAATACTGCCCCGCCATCTTCTACAGCTCGCCGGGACTCACGAGGCACATCAACAAATGCCACCCGTCCGAGAACCGGCAGGTGATCCTGCTGCAGATGCCCCTGCGCCCCGCCTGCTGATCCAAGGGGCTTTTTATTATTAGGGCTGCCTTTCTTCACCTCTGTCACACCACAACATACACAATCCAGATGTGTTTCTGAGTGGATGGTAGAGTTACCCTGCAAAAATACCAGTCTGAAAAAGGTTTATTTTATATATTTAAGCTCCTAAAATCTTAACTTATCTCTAATATATGGCACTTTGGTGATAACCTATAACTGATTGACCTCAGTTAATTGATGATTTGGTACAAAATCAACATTCTTTTAAACCTTTAAACACTAAATTCTAATTTTTCTCAACATTGCCGGAGTAATTTACCTATTTTTGTGATATTAATTCAACAAAAAAAGCACAAATCACTTAATAATAATCATAATTTCTGGCATATTTGATGAAAAGGTTGAAACAGGGAATTAATGTAATGATATTTTTTTTTGCAGTGTAACTCCAATCAGCCACATGATGATGATGATGATGATGATGATAATAATGAATACTTTCAGCACCCATATTACTGAGGTCAGAGGTCAGCCGCTCACCTGCAGCTGGCAGGGATTCAGTGCCTTGCTTAAGGACACTTCAGGAGGTTCTGGGTGTGTGTTTAAACCCCCTTCGCCTACCTATCGAACCCCCTTCCTCCTCATCCTCCTCATCCTCCACCCTCCTCCTCTTCCTTAAAGGATCTTTTACATCACTGTTTCAAACATTTCTTAACGAACCGTTAGACTGTTGATTTATTTTTCTAGCATCTCTGCACAAGTGCTATTAGCTTCTAGACCTAAGAGAGGGGACGACCTGTAGCCGGGAAAAAAAAAAAAAACAGAATTCACAGGCCCGAGAAGACCTTATCTCATCACTCTGATTAGCTTTAACATAGCTTGTGGATCTGTGGATCAGTAGCTGTTGCCTGAAAACATTAAAATAAGAGTTAAAAACTAGCGTAGCCGGTAATGCCTTCGGATTAGAAACTCCTGCTGTAAAACTGCCTTAAACTGAACTGATCTGATTGTCTGTTAATCACTTATTTATCACTGGCTGGGTATCCTATGATTATTTTTTATTACAAAGCCTTCTGTATTACAACTATACAGTATATCTAACTGCTTTTTTGTTGTTGTTTTTTTGCTATTTATTTATGTATTTATTAAATTATTTGTGTAAATTATTGCTCTGTGTGGTCAAACCTGTGATATCTGTTGCTGTGTTTTTTCATGACGTAGCCAAAATTGTTTTTTTTTTGTATTTCTTTAACTTAATATATCAAAAAAAGAAAAGAAAAAAGAAAGAAAAACGCTGTGAGGACGGTGCGTTCAAGTGACATTTATAGCAATCAATGAGTTTTTATCAGCCGCACTCGATTTATAACTGAATGCAATCATGATTTTTAATTTAAGAAATGTTGTTTTTTGTTTGTTTGTTCTGGTTTCTTTGTAACCGGTAGCTCATATACTGCTTTGGATGTTTCTGCAGTAATTTGCTAAATGTCCAAAAACAATAAAAAACCAAACTGAGAAACATGTTTGTTTGTTTTCCTGCTTTTATTTTGCTTCCTGAAACATTAAAACTACAAATATACATGAAGAGGTGGTTTAGGAGATGGATTCAAACCTAAAATCGACTTAAATTATCTGTTTTTGTGGGTTTTTCGTAGTTTAAAGTGTTGTGTGAAGCATCTTTGAGTATCTTTGAGTGTTAATATTATCATTAAATGCTGTTTAAAAAGCAAGCAGAGCCGTATCCAGGATTTAAGAAACACTGAAGCCAGAGTTCCCCAATAACAGCTAACCCTTTATTGTATGTTTATTAGGGCATTTCTTTGCCTAAAAAACGGATTTTAAGATATTATATGTCTATAAATATCAGAAACAGCCTTAAAAAACCCAACATGTATAGTATCTAGTATAGTATATGTTGAATCTAAACTCCTCCTCAGGTCATGAAATCCCCCAAATTCCCCTAAAAATCACTGAATCATCTTTAAAGCAGCTGAGTGTGAAGTTATTTGCACGGATGACGTCACATCAAGCTGCTCCAGTTGAGTTTAAAATCAAAAAGTGTATCTAATTGATGGAAAATACCAACAGAGGAAAGCAATCAATCAATCAGAGAAGATGAGTTAAAGATACTAAGTAGAACAATGGTTTCCAATCTAAGGGTCGGGGCCCACTGTCGGGTCGAAAGATTAACCTGGGAGGTCAAAAGATGATTAAAAAAACATGTTTCTGTCACAAATTAGGATTTTTTTCAAATATTATCTCCATATTCGATATCCTGTCCCTACAGAAAGCCTCTTATCCAATCATATCTTCTCTTATGTGATAAATACTGCATAGTTTGACCTTTTTCGGGGCTTCTAAAAGTTGTTGAATTGAAACAATCTGAGAGAATAAATCAACTCCTTTTTTTTGCCCCATTTTCACCTGTTGTTGGCTTGTGATCTGGATGATGACATCAGAGGCTCTTTGCATTTACACCTGCTACTAAAATACAATCTTCCTCTTCTTTATCAACCCTCACATCGACACTGTGATCAGATTGAGCCAGACTCAACAAACATGGAAGAAACTGCTTTTTACAAACTGATCTCATTCATTCCTAAATCACTTTATATGAGGGAAGACTTCTAACTGCTGCTGCTGCTGCTGCTGGTGGTAATTGTAGTTTTTTGCAGGACTTTCTTTAGCCAGGCAGAAATAGGTGAAGCTAGATGACATTTTAACCTTTTAATCAGTTGTTGCTCTTATGAATGTGATCACACTGTACAGATGCTATTACACCTGAGATCAGACCTCAATGCAAACCTGAACGCCTCCAGATGTAATCTAGTTGATCCATTCGCTGAGTGCTTTTACACCAACAGTAACTTCCTTTTTTTACCTCATTCAAATAACAAATACAGGTACAGATCACATTGTAATGTCCGGTGTAAACAAGGAATTTGACTCTATTAGAGGCCGATGAGAGATACAGAAGGTGAGTTTTTATTCACATGAATTTGGTTCAGCTTCTTTTAACCTTCGTGTCGTCCTCCCGGGTCAAATTGACCCCGTCTGTTTTGACTGTTCCTTCTTTCCTCCCTTCCTTCCTTCCTTCCTTCTGTCTGTCCTTCCTCCCTCCCTCCTTCTCTCTTTCTTTCCTTCCTCTCTCTTTCCTCCCTTCCTTCTTTCCTTCCTCCCTCCCGCCTTCTTTCCTTCCCTGCTTCCTTTCCTTCCTCGCTTCCTTTCCTTCCTCCCTCCCTCCTTCTTTCCTTCCTCCCTCCCTCCTTCTCTCTTTCTTTCCTCCCCCTACCTTCCTCCCCTCCTTCTTTCCTCTGTCCTTCTTTCCTTCCTTCCTCCCTTCCTCTTTTCCTTTCTCCCTCCCTCCTTCCTTCTTTCCTCTATCCTTCCTACCTTCCTTCCTCCCTCTTTTCCTCCCTTCTTCCATTCTCCCTTCCT